>NW_024081483.1:669630-827022 GCF_003009895.1 Hyaena hyaena
TATATATATATATATATATATATATATATATATATATATATATAGGCAGGGCGCCTTGGTTGGTTGAGTATCCGAGACTCTTGATTTCTGCTCAGGTCATGATCCCCTGTGTTGGGCTCTGTGCTGAGCATGGATCCCTTGTTCCTTTGGCCCCTCTCCCCTGCTGGCCTGTCCAAATGCTGGCTCTTTCTAAAAAAAAAAAAAAAAAAAAAAAGAAATGCAGACAGAAAACAAGGTTAAAAACAAAACAAGCACTACACTGTATTAAAAATACCTCCATAATTTTTGCTGCTTGAGAAATACTCTCCCTGTTTGAGGGTTCACATGCCTTGGGTGGCTGGACTTGTACTTGCATCCCATTCTGAAGTAAGGAGAAGGGAGAAAGAATTAAAGCCTCTGAGTTTATGGTGTAGGAGATCTGGGGAATCTGGCTTCACAGGAACTCACTTCCCACACACTTACCACTTCCCAAAGGACTCCACCCTCCCTGACCACTTACATTTATATAGTGAGTAATCCTTCCCTCTGCCACTGAAATGAAATCATTTATAATGGCTACAGCACTTGTTTTTCTGAACCTCAAAAATAGCTTTAAAAAGTTTTTTTAGCACATTTATTTTTGAGAGACAGAGACAGAGCACGAGCAGGGGAGGGGCAGAGAGAAAGAGGGAGACACAGAATCTGAAGCAAGCTCCAGGCTCAGAGCTGTCAGCACAGAGCCCAATGTAGCGCTCGAACCACAAACCATGAGATCATGACCTTAGCCGAAGTCGGACGCTTAACTGATTGAGCCACCCAGGCCCCCCAAAAATAGCTTTTAAAGACAAAACTACGGAGGCGGTAAAAAGATCAGTGGTTTCCCAGAGTTGTGGTAGGGAGGGAGAGATAAATAGGCAGATACAGAAGATTTTTAGGATAGTGAAACTATTCTATATGATACTATGGTAGATACATGTTATTACACATTTTTCAAAACCCATGGAATGTGTAACACCAAGACTGAGCCTTAATGTAAACTATGGACTTTGGGTGATAATGGCATGTAGTTAATGTACATTCATTGTACACTCTGGTATAGGAGGTTGATGGATTGGAAAGACTATGTAAGGGCAAGGGGTATGTGTAAACTCTGTATTTTTTTTAATGAGTTTTTTTTTTTAATGTTTATTTATTTTGAGAGAGAATACCTCTGCACATGGGGAGTAGTTGGGGAGGGGCAGAGAGAGACAGGGAGGGAGAATTCCATGCAGGCAGGCTCTGTGCTGGCGGCACAGAGCCGACCTGGAGCTCAGTCCCCTGAACTGTGAGATCATAGACTTGAGTCAAAATCAAGAGTCAGAGGTTTAGCCAACTGAGTCACCCAAGGGCCCTGTAAACTTTGTACTTTCTGCTCAGTTTTGCTGTGAACCTAAAACTGCTCTAAAAAGTAAAGCCTGTTTTTGAAGATAGAAATGACCTACCAAGCTACATACACAAAAGGGCTATATGTTTTTTATCTTTTAGAAGTCTGTGCTAAAATATCTCTGAAGGAAATGAGACATCCAAACTTGCCTCATACTAGAGAGGTGGGGTGTATGGGAAAATAGATGAAATAAGATTAGCCATGAAATGATCATTGAAGCTGAGTAAAAAGTGCATATGGGACTTCATTTTATACTTTTGACAGTATTTAACTTTTTAAAAATTTTTTTTAAATTTTTTAAAAATATTTTTATTTATTTCTAGGAGAGAGAGAGACAGCGGGAGCAGGGGAGGGTCAGAGAGAGAGGGAGACACAGACTCTGAAATGGGCTCCAGGCTCTGAGCCGGCAGTCAGCACAGAGCCCGACGCGGGGCTGGAACCCACGAACCGCGAGATCATGACCTAAGTGAAAGTCGGATGCTTAACCGACTAAGCCACCCAGGTGCCCCTATTTAACTTTTTCCATAATAAAAAAGTGTTTTTAAATTAGCCTTAAAAAAAATGCTAAGTCATCATCTTAATATTTAGCTGCCAAGATTTTTCTTTTTGGAAATTTCTTAGTAGTTCTAGTGTTACTCTCCTTATTTAACACTTTCAAAGCACCTATACACTCCTTTGAGAAAGACCCTTTATTTTTTTAGAACAGCCTTATGAAGGTATAATTGGCATATAGTAAACTACCCATATTCAAAGTATACAATTTGATAAGCTTTGACATGTGAGTATATCCTTGAAACCACCACCACAGTCAATGAACTAATCACCCTCAAAAGTTTCTCATGCTCCTTTGCAGTCTCTGCCTCTTGCCGCTCCCCAGCTACCCCTCATCCCCAGGCAAATTTTTGCCCATTTTTGTCACTATATATCCTAGTTTTCATTTCGTAGAATTTTGTACAAATGAGATCATATAGTGCATACTTTTTGTCTGGCTTCTTTCTTTTTATTTTAAAAATGTTTATTTTTGAGAAAGAACAAGTGGGGGAGGGACAAAGAGAGAGGGAGACAGAGGATCCCAAGTGGGCTCTTCACTGACAGCAGAGAGCCCAAAGCAGGGCTCAGACTTCTGAAACTGTGAGATCAAGACTTAAGCTGAAATTGGATGCTTAACCAACTGAGCCACCCAGGTGCTTTTCTTTTCTTTTTTATTAAAAAAATATTTTTAAAATATTTATTTTTGAGAGAAAGGGGTGGGGTGCAGAGAGAGGAGACACAGAATCTGAAGCAGTCTTTAAGCTCTGAGCTGTCAGCACAAAGCCCAACATGGGGCTTGGACTCAGTGAACCACAAGATCATGACCTAAGCCAAAATCAGATGCTTAACTGACTGAGCCACCCAGGCACCCCTGCTTTTATTTTCTTAACAGTGTTTTTTGAGAAGTGGAAATAGGTCAGTTTAGATACTGATGAAGTCTTTTGTATTGCTTTTTTCCTTTGTGGATCTGTTTTTGGGTGTCATATCTGAAAGTCTTTACCTAACTCAGGTTCTCAAAAGTTTGTTCATACATTTTCTTCTGGAAACTTGACAGTTTTAGGTTTTATATTTAAGTCTGTATAGTATAATTTTTTGTACATCATATGAGACATGGAAAAAGTTTATTTTTCTCCATTTGGATTCCAATTGTTTCAGTACCACTTGTTGAAAAATTCTCCACCGAATTGCTTTTGCACCTTTAGCGAAAATCAGTTGTCTATATATGTTTCTTTCCATTTCTGGGCTTTCTGGTTTGTTCTGTTGGTCTGTTTGTCGGTCTTTGGGCCACTACATTTTCTTGATTACTGTAACTGTATAAGAAGTCTTGAAATCAAATCACATTAGTTCTCTAACTTTGAAAGTTGTTTCAAATAGTATAGGTCCTTTGTATTTCCATGTAAATTTTGCAAGTAGTATTTCTATAAAAAAGCCTGCTAAAATTTTGATTGAGATTACATTGAATCTATAGATCAATTGGGAGTGAGGTATAGGTAGGATTGACACCCTAACAATAATGAGTCTTGGGGAGCCTGGGGAGCTGAGTCGGCTAAGCATCTGACTTCAGCTCAGGTCATGATCTTGCAGTTCATGAGTTCAAGCCCGGCGCAGAGCCTGTCAGCACAGAGCCTACTTGGGATTCTGTCTCTATCTCTGCCCCTCATCCACTCACTCTCTCTCAAAATAAATAAAATTTAAAAACAAACAATAATGAGCCTTCCAATCCATGAACACAGTGTATCCACACATTTATTTAAATCTTTTAAAAAAATTTTTTTAATGTTTATTTTTGAGAGAGAGAGTGGGAGAGGGGCAGAGAGAAGGAGACACAGAATCTGAAACAGGCTCCAGGCTTGAACTCAATGAGCCATGAGATCACAACCTCAGCAGAAGTTGAACGCTTAACCAACTGAGCCACCCAGGCAGCCTCCTCCCTAAAATTTTTTTACATTGTGGTAAATAATGTATAACAAAATTTAAAATATACTGTCTTAACCATTTTTAAGTGTACTGTTCACTAGTGTTAACTGTACTCACATCGTGGTGCAACCAATCTCTATAAATTTTTCAACTTACAAAACTGAAACTGTATATACAGTGAAGAACAACTTATTTCTCCCTTCCCCTATCCCCTGGCAGTCACAATTATGCTTTCTGTTTTTTTGAGCGAATACTTGATACTTCAGTAAGTAGCATATGCATTTGTCTTTTTGTGACTTACTTGTTTCACTTAGTATAATAACCTCAAAGTTTCATCCATATTTCAACATGTGACAAGGTTTCCTTCCTTTTTAAGGCTGAATAATATTCCATTATACATATGTACCATATTTTCTTTACCTGTTGATGGACATTTGAGTAGCTGTCTCTTGGCTATTATGAATAATGCTGCAGTGACCATTGGTGTACAATTATCTCTTTAAGATATTGCTATCAATTATTTTGGATATATACCCAGAACTAAGGTTGCTGGATCATATGATAATTCTATTTTTAATCTTTTGTCTATAAATGGCATGCCATTTTACATTCCTACATGTAGTGTACAAGGGTTTCAATTTCTCTGCATCCTCACTAATATTTGTTACTCTGTTGATAGTAGCCATCCTAATGAGTGTAAGATGGTATCTCATTGTAGTTTTGATATGTATTTCTCTATGATAAGTGATCTCGAACTGATTTTTTTTTAAGTTTATAAATTTGTATTTGAGAGAGACAGAGGGCAGAAGCGGGGGAAGGACAGAGAGAAGGAGAGACAGAATCCCAGGCAGGCTTCCCGCCATCAGCCCAGAGCCCAATGTGGGGTTTGAACTCATGAACTGTGAGATCTTGACCAGAGGCAACATCAAGAGTTGGACACTCAACTGACTACACCACCCAGCCACCCCAAAAGCTATTTTTTAAATGTTTTCATTTGTTTTTGAGAGAGAGAGGGAGCACACGTGAGTGAGCATGTGAGTGGGAGAGGGGCAGAGAGAGGGAGACACAGAATCCAAAGCAGGCTTCAGGCTCTGAGCTGTCAGCACAGACTGTGAATTCATGACCTGAGCCAAAGTTGGACACTTAACCAACTGAGCCACCCAGGCACCCCTCGAACATCTTTTAATATGCTTGTTGGCCTTTTGTATATGTTCTTTGGAGAAATGTCTGTTCAAGTCCTTTGCCCATTTAAAAATCAGATGATTTGTTTTTTGTTGTCGTTGAGTTGTAGGAGTTCTTTATATATTCTGGATATTTACCCCTTATCAGATACATGATTCACAAATACTTTCTCCCATTCTGTGGTTCTTTTCTATTCTGTTGATTTTTTTTTTTTGATGCAAAGTTATACTCACTGGTTATAGTTTATTACAGAGAAAGGATACAAATTAAAATTAGTGACAGAAAAATGCATGTAGGGCAGAGTCCAGGAGACACCAGGCACGAGCTTCCAGTTGTTTTCTCCCATGGAGTTGTAGGAGCAGTGCTTAATTCTTCCAGGAATGGCATGTGACAACATGCAGAGTATTGCCAACCAGGAAGCTTACTTGAGCTTTGGTGTCCAGGAGTTTTATTGGCTGTTGTGTAGCAACAACTGACCATAGTTCTCCAGCTCCTCCAAGGTCAAGCAGATACCTTATGGCCCAAGACTTGCACTATAGATCATATTGTTAACAATGTGACCCAAAGCTTCATGTAAATAAAAACACTTTTAACAGGCAGAATATTCCAAGGGCTTAGAGGTTATCTCCCAGGAAGTAGACCAAATCTTTCTTTGGTATGTGCAGGGGTTGGACACCCTTGACCTGCCAAGTTCATCCTTTACTGTACAGTAAGCCTTTCACATCTTTTCATCTGCCAGGTCTCAGCTCAAATACCACTTCCTCAGAAAGATATTATCTGACCACATTATATAAAAGTAGTCCCATCCCACGTGTTTTTTTTATCACATCACCCCCACTATCCCATTCTGATTATCTTATTTATTACCTTTCTCTCCCTGCTTGGAATCAGTTCATGAGAGCAGAGACCTTATCTGTCTTTTTGACTGCTATATCCCTGGCATTCACTTTTTAAAAAATTAATTGGTAAGTGTAGTAATTATACCTAGAAACTAAAAGTATCAAATGTGATTCTAAGGTACCATAAGCCAATGGCAAAGGATATGAATACTTAGTTCATAGAAAAAAAAATGCTCATCTTTTCTAATAATAAAAGAAATAGAAGTCAAAATTATACTGCAAGCCCATATTTAACCTATCAAATTGGTAAAAATCCAGGCATTTCATTGTTTACAGTGTTGACAAGGGCTTGTTAGAATAGGAACTCTCCTACACTGCTGAATCTTTAAATTGGTACAACCCGTAGGGTGGGGGACTTGGCAGTATATATCAGGATTTCAAATGTGTATGTACTTTGACCCAGCAGTTTTACTTCAGGAAACTTACCCTACAAATATGCTCTGCCCATGTGAAATAACTTGTAGGGGACATTCGTTGCAGCAGTGTTTGTAAATGGCAAAAAGTTGGAAAGCAAATTAAATGTGCATCTTTAGGAGTTGGCCTAATAAATTAGGATACATTTGTACACTGGTTATATAACTGGTCAAAATTTTTTTTTCAAGGAATGAGGGTGTATGTATTTTATGTACTGGTGTGTAAACAAATCTCTAAGATCCATAGCTAAGCAAAGAAATCAAAATGCAGGAGAGTGTATTTATTGTGCTACCATTTCTGTGAAAAGGCAGAATGAGAATATATATTTATATTTGCTTGTATATATAAAGAAACTTTGAAAGGATTTGCAGAGAACAGTGATTGGTAACCTGGAGGATGAGACAACTAAATAGAGAGTTATTGGGAGATTTTCTTACTTCTTAATACTCTGTGACTTTAGAATCATGTGAAAGTTTTACTTGTTTAAATGTTATCAAAAAAAAAATTTAAACTTATAGTCAGTTTTAAAAATAGTATCTGAAGGACTATAAAGAGGAAGGGTGCATTAAACAGCGCTTTAGCATCCCATATCAGCTTGAAGGGCAGGGCAGGGTGGGGTTGGCTAATAATGTTCATTATAAACCGGAACATCCAGTTGAGTACTGTGAAAGAACATATTATGCTTGCCTCTTTCATGCTAGACTTACCCAGTTACACTGTTCATGTAGCCTAATAGGACAGCTGTGGTGCCCTAGAAAGAACAAAAAGCAAAGAGACTTGAATTTGATTCCTGCCTCTGCTGTTGGACTTGAGATTTTGGACAAATTGTTTTAGCGTGGATTTACCAAAACCTTTTTCAACATAGGAAAAGAATAAATGAGATAATGTGAGCATGCTTTGTAAATGATCAAATACTATATAAAGAGAGCTATTATTATTCATATTTTAGGGTTTTTTTTTAATGTTTTATTTATTTTTGAGAGAGAGCAAGAGTGCAGGCAGGGGAGGGGCAGAGAAAGAGGGGGACAGAGGATCGGAAACAGGGAGGGCTCTGTGCTGACAGCAACAAGCCCAATGCGGGGCTCCAGCTCACGAACCTTGAGATCATAACCTGAGCCAAAGTTGTATGCTCAACATACTAAGCCATCCAGTGCCCCTATTTGTATTTTAGTTTATATTGCACATTAATCGACCCATTAAGTTGGGTATAATTGTACTGCTGAACAGTAGTCACAAACATAACATTAGCATATGGCTTCGTCACCTCTTTTAAAGAAAATAGAAATATGAATTTCCTTGAGTCTTTGCTCCTCAGCTACCTGTCACACTGTGTTCTTGTCCTCCAGAGCCTTCATTTCCTTCCTACTGGACTTTGGCCACTCCAGTGACATGTGTTCAGCAAAAATTATCTTTCTTGTTGAATGGTGTGTATGTCTACTTTTTGTGCTTTGGGATAGTTTTCTTTCCATTCCTCATAGGGTTTGAGAGTCTTCATAAATACTTTGTCTGTGGGGTCAAAGAGTTAACTTCCTGACCTCCAGGCTCAAGTAGGAGGCACCAATTCCTTTGTAAGGCCAACTCCTCTCTCCTTTTGTTCCCCTCCATTTATCCCCTACCCCATTCCAGAAGTTACCATCTCCCTGTCTTATATCATCAATCTCTTCTAGTCCTATTTTTTTTAAATATGTTTTTATTTCTGAGAGAGAAAGAGAGAGACACAGCTTGAGCAGGGGAGGGTCAGAGAGAGGAGACACAGAATTGGAAGCAGACTCCAGGCTCTGAGCTAGCTGTCTGCACAGAGCCTGACACGGGGCTCAAACCCACGAACTGTGAGATCATGACCTGAGCTGAAGTCAGACGCTTAACCAATTGAGCCACCCAGGTGCCTCTTCTAGTCCTAATTCTATACTGTGACCCAGTGAGTACACTCAAATCTTTTAACATCCCTAAAATGTTTTCAAATGTGAATCCCTTCTGTTGTCACATCTTTTTAAAGTTTTTTTTGCTTCACAGAATGATTGCCTTTAATTTCTCAGTTTCCATTCATTCCCCAATCTATTTATGTTTGATTTATGATCTGACTCCCCTCTTAACTGTATTACTTTTGTAAAAATATGGGCCAACTTCCTGCTGCTAAATTCAGTGGCTTTTCAGTTCTCATATAGCCTGACTATTGATGACACCTCTGAAATGTACTTCTCCTTTGGCTTCTGTGATGTACTGGTTCTTGAGATTTCTGGGTTCTTGGGTTCCTCTACCCTATTCTTTTTTTTTTTTTCTTCTTTATACACCTGTCATTCTTTTTTTCTTTAATATTTATTTATTTTGAGAGAGTGAGAGTGAGAGTGTGCACTAACAGGTATAGGGCAGAGAGAGGTACAGAATCCCAAGCAGGCTCTGCACTGCCAGCACAGTGCCTGACGTGGGGCTTGAAAACCCACCAACCGTGCGATCATGGCCTGAATTGAAATCAGGAGTCAAACACTTAAGTGACTGAGCCACCTAGGGTCCCCCCCACCCCTATTTTTCTCTTAATCTCTTTGGCTGGTTTTTCTCCTGTCCCCTGCTGCTGAAGTTTAGGGGTATTCACGTCTCTCCTAGGTCACCATGCCCCTCTGTTTCCCTCCACAGTTGTTGCTTTACATAAGACCGGCAAGTCCATACTGTTTCTGCTTTTCATCTATACTTCCTCCCTGAGGTTTCATCCATTTCCATACCTGTAGAGACTAATGACTTCCCCCAACTCTCTCCTGCGCTTGGAGCTTTTTTTTAAAGTTTGTATATATAGAGAGAGAATGCGCACAAGTGATCAGGTAGTAGAAGAGAGGAGAGAGAATCCCAAGCAGGCTCTGCACTGTCAGTGCAGACCCTGATGCGGGGCTCGAACTCTTGAACCTGAGCCGAAATCAGGAATTGGACACTCAACTGACTAAGCCACCGAGACGCCCTTGAGCTTGGAATTCTTAACTAGCCTGGGACTTTGCTGCCTGGTTGCAGGTACCTCACATTGACCTATCTTTCTTCCAGCTTGCCTGCCTTCTTGTGTTCCCTGCTCTCTTAGTGCCATTACCATCTTCCCAGTCCTTTAGCTAGAAACCTCCAGAATCATCCTTGACTCCTTCCTGACCATCCACATGGAATTTGACACAAAGCCCAGTCAGTTCTGCTTCTGAAATACCTTTCTTACACATCTCCTATTTTTCATCACCACTCAATCAGGTTTCTCCAAAGTGAAACATAATCTAATGTGTCACTTCCTCAGCCTTAACAATTTTTATGACTTTTTAAAGTACTTTTTAAAGTCTGTTTATTTTTGAGAAAGAGGGAAAGACAGAGAGCATGAGCTGGGGAAGGGCAGAGAGAGAGAGGGAGACACAGAATCCAAAGCAGTCTCCATGCTCGGAGCTGTCAGCACAGAGCCCAACACGGGGCTCAAACTTCCAAACTGTGAGATCATGACCAGAGCCAAAGTTGGACACACAACTGACAGAGTCACCCAGGCACTCCAACAGTTTTTATGACTTTTTATTGCCTACAGGACAAAGTCTAAAGTTCTTGGGCATGGCAAATGAGGTTCTTTACAACCTGTTCCTAACCTTTTCCTGCCACCAGCCCTGACAGACTATCCCCAGCCAGCTCAGCCGTACTCTCTGGTTGTCTGTGTAGGCCTTGCTCTTCAGTCTCACACCTCTGTGCCAGTCATGTCTGCTTAAAGCCCATTCACCTGCCACTCACTCTTCTGCTCAGGAGTCGTATCTTTACCTTGCCTTTCTTGACCACACAAAATGATCAGCCCTGCAGCACTTTATTCATGTGTGTTGTAGCGGTTATCCTGTATTAAAGCTAACTCTATGACCTTTTTAAGGACAGCATCTAGATCTTTTTCATTTCAGTGTTGCCACAGCACAGTACCTGGAATATAGAATTTTGATAATTACTAATGGGATGAAGATATCCAAATGAAGTAAAAGAGAACTCAGCCCACACTAAGTCTGCAGAGCTCCCATGTTGTCTTATGAACAGCACATTGAGAGGTGGTTAAGAGCTTGGTTTCTGGGGCAGGGGGCCCTAGGTGCCTCGGTTGGGCGTCTGATTTCGGCTCAGGTCATCATCTCACAGCTAATGAGTTCAGGCCCCATGTTGGGCTCTGTGCTGATGGCTCAAAGCCTAGAGCCTGCTTCAGATTCTGTGTCTCTGTCCCTCTGCACCTCCCCACTCGTGCTTTCTCTCTCTCTCTCTCTGAAAGATGAAAAAAAAAATTAAAAAAAATTAAATTGATTTCTGTAGGTGGGCATACCTGGGTTCAAACCCTGTCTATAATGCTTCCTAACTATGGCCATTTCCCTATCTATAAAGTGGTGATGACAAGTGGCTGTGAGAATTTAACATAAAGCACTTATAACAATCTCCAGTACATTGTAATCATGTTAAGCTATTGTTAAGACTGTAATGTAATATATTAATGAATAACAGTATTAACAGTATTACTTAGTGTATTCTCACATGATCTTCCTAAGAGAAACTGTCCTTTTGTTTGTTTATTTTGAGAGAGAGAGAATGTGTGTGTATGTGTGCAACCAGTGAAAGGGCAGAGAAAGGGGGAGAGGGAGAATCTTAAGCAGCCTTCACACATGGGGCTCAATCCCACAACCGTGAGCTCAATCCCATGACTGTAAGATCATGAGCTGTGCCAAAATCAAGAGTTAGTCGCTCAACAGACTGAGCCACCCAGGGGCTTCTAAGAGAACCTGCTCTTCCTTTTAAGTTTATTTATTTATTTTGAGAGAGATACAGCATGAGTGGGGGAAGGGTAGAGCGAGAAAGAGAAGGAGAGAGAGAGAGAGAGAGAAAAAGAAAATCCCAAGCAGGTTCTAAACTACCAGCACAGAGCCTGATGTGGGGCTTGAACCCATGAGCCGTGAGGCCATGACCTGAGTACTTAAACTAAGCGGATTACATTTTTATCAGCAACAGTGACTATCAGTCTGCTTTCATCTCCTATTCTAGACTTATCTGGGAGGAGGAGTGCTGTTCTTTTTCTCCTGTATCTATTATTTTTATT
Organism: Hyaena hyaena; assembly: GCF_003009895.1. Lineage (NCBI taxonomy): Eukaryota > Metazoa > Chordata > Mammalia > Carnivora > Hyaenidae > Hyaena > Hyaena hyaena. Next base: position 681,038 of record NW_024081483.1, read on the forward strand.
ATTGTTGTTAATACCCTTGGGATTCACTCTCCAAGAACTGAGTTTTAGATATGAACAGTGATAAGCAAAATAAGACAGAGAAGACAAATATGTGGAATTTAAGAAACAAAACAGATGAACATAGGGGAAGGGAAGTAAAAATAAAATACGTTAAAAACAGAGAGGGAGGCCAATCATATTAGACTCTTAAATACAGCACGGAATCCGATGCGGGGCTATAAGTCACAAACCGTGAGATCATGACCTGAGCCAAAGTCAGACACCAAGCTGACTGAGCCACCCAGGTGCCCCTAAGTAAATTTTTTGAGAGAACTGTAGATTTACATACAATTGTAAGAAATAATAGAGAGATCCTTTGAATATCACTATAAGAATTTTATTTCTTTTTTAACTTTTTTAAATATTTTATTTTTTGAGAGACAGAACATGAGCAGGGGAGGGGCAGAGAGAGAGGGAAACAAAATCCAAAGCAAGCTTCAGGCTCTGATATATCAGCACAGAGCCTGACACTGGGCTCGAACTCATAGACATGAGATCATGACTTGAGCCAAAGTAGGGTGCTCGACTGACTGAACCACCGAGGTACCCCCAGTACAAGGATTTTAAATCTTACTTATAATGAAGGAGAAGGGTGCCTGCCTGGCTCAGTCAGTGGACCATGTGACTCTCAATCTCAGAGTCATGAGTTTGAGCCCCATGTTGGGTGTGGAGCTTACTTAAAGAAAAATTCAGAAAGTGAGATAGTTCCTTGTATTACTGGTATGAAAGAAACCTCAGGTAGAAAGCACTTCATAATTTTGAGAAAGGTGAGATTACTATGCTTGTAGCAGTAGCAAATAAAGAAGGTTTCATGCAAATGTCTGCTTTTAAGCCAAACCTCAGAGGATGAGTACAATTTTTTTAGGTTGAGAATGGAAGGTGAGAATGAGGTAAACCAAGAGCCAGGTGAGAAGGAGGACCTGGGTTCCTTCACTGTTCAGTGGCAAATAAAATCTAGACTTTTAAACTGCACACCTCTTGTGAATTGACTCTTTCTTGCCTCAAGCTTTCAGACCTCAAGTAATGATGGGCCTCTTCTTAATCTCAGGTCTAATTGTTATGTTTTCTTTTTTTAGTATAGAATACTTGATTCTATGGAGTCTGACTTACTGAAAATAGTGTCTCTTGTGCTTTTAGAATGACAACAGAGATCGGCTTGAGCATGGCAGCGAAAGGAGGAGACGTGGCAACCCTGAGCCGTTATCTAATGGACGACCCCAGGGTTCACAGCAGGTGGTGGAACAAGATGAAGAAGAAGATGAGGAGCTGACATTGAAATATGGTGCCAAACACGTGATCATGCTCTTTGTCCCGGTGACTCTCTGTATGGTAGTAGTTGTGGCTACCATCAAATCAGTCAGCTTCTATACCCGGAAGGATGGACAGCTGTATGTATGAGTATTTTGTTTTATTTTTCTCAAGGCTACTATGGCTTTTCTTCATACTAGGTCATTATTAGTTTGGCAGCCTCTGCTCTGAAGGGACACAAAGGCTAGAGAGTTCATTCTGTCTGACAGCCAGAAGCAGTTGAGATAATGAGGGATGATTTAGTACTTGAGGCTTTAAGTAGAGAAAATGAGAGCTACAAAATTTTATTTTATGGATGGTATCACCGGATAGGGCTGAATTTATTTGGAATTGAGCAGGTAAAGAATTGAATATTGACCTTTTCTTACCTCAGGGCCATTGGTCCCATTGGTCTGCTGGAAGGTTCTTTCCTTTTCTTACTTTTTTAAAAAATGTTTGTTTATTTATTTGAGAGAGAGAGCACACACATATGTGTGCGTGAATGGGGGAGGGGCAGAGAGGGGGAGAGAGAATCCTAAGCAGGCTCTGTGCTCGACCCCATGAACTGCAAGATTATCATGACCTGAGCAGAAACCAAGAGTCAGATGCTCAACCAACAGAGCCACCCAGGTGCTCCTCCTTTTCTAACTTTGATGGATTAATTCCTGTCATCTTTCTCATCTTTGCTTAAATGTTTAAGTACTCAAATTGCCCTCATCCTCATAACAGAATTAGGTCCTTCCTGATGTTATTTCTCATAGCAACCTGTTCTTTTTCACCTGTCACAACATGCAAATCAATGATTTATTTACAGTTTTTAAAGCTTGGTTTCCTTCTATACTGTAAGGGTTATGAGGGCAACTAGTTCCAGGGCTATTATGTAATAAATGCTCAGCAAAAGAAGAATTAATGCAAGCTGGCATTCTCCAGACTCTTGAGGGACTGTTGTGTCGATTCTCTGGTGCTGTTGATATGAGCCCTTTGCCTTTAAGAAAAATGCTTTGATTCAGATTCACCTGGTTCTGTCTCAGAGACTCCCATTGGACTCAAACAAAGTTTTAACTTTATATTGGAATTTGAAATTAGCAAACTGTGGTACTCTGAAAGCCAAGCTTTGAATCTTTCGGAAGAAAGCCTAAGATAATGAGTAAAGGGCAGGGATTGGAGACAGTAGCTAAAAAAGACTGGATAATATTATGTGTATAAGTTAGAGTTAGTTTGGTCTCTGTGTTATAGAACAAGGGTTAGTAAGCCATAGTCCACAGTCCAGATCTGCCTGCCACCTGTTTTTGTAAACAAACTTTTACTGGAGCACAACCATGTTCATTTATATATTGTCTATGGCTGTCTTCATACTGACTTCATACTACAATGGCAGGGATCAGTGGTTAGAACAGAGACTATATGACAAAATTTAATATATGTACGTTCTAGGGGCACCTGGGTGGCTCAGTCAGTTGAGCATCCTGACTTTTGATATCGGCTCAGGTCATGATCCCAGGGTTGTGCGATCGAGGCCTGCATCAGGCTTTGCGCAGTGTGGAGCCTGCTTAAGATTCTCTCCCTCCCCTGCCCCTTCTCTCGCACTCATGCCTGCACTCACTCTGTCTCTAAAATAAATAATTAAAATAAAATTACTTTAAAAAATATGTACTCTCTAGTCCTTTACAGAAAGTTTCCTGACCCTGTTATAAGAAATGAAAAAAACTGGTTTAAATGGTATATATATTTTAGCTGTTTCCCAGAGAGTGGTATCAGGTGGTCCGTCCAGATTGGTATAGTGGCTGCACGTTTTTCAAAGACTCAGGCTTCTTTCCTTTTCCTTTAGCTTCTATCCTTTAGATTATTCACAGAGCCCTAGTATTTAAATCAGACAACAGGAAACAGGAAGGAATGGGGGAGAAGAGGACATAAGACATATCTCTCAGCAGAATTAATGCCTTTCTTAGAAGTTCGACCACATATCCGCTTAAAACTCTTTGGCCATGTTTAGCCTCGTGGCCACACCTGACTGTAAGGGAGTTAGAATTAACTTTCAGCTGGGAACCTAAGTACTTATGTGAATGAGAAACCATGGGGAAGATGGATGTATGATGTTATGTCAGAACAGTTCCAGTTGCAGTCACCCTATAGGTGAAAAAAAATAATTGTAAGCCACCTTCCTCTGACAACTATTTGTAACAGGTATATGGCAGAACCCAGTTCTTTAACAAATTGCTAACAAACTGGAGAAAGAACACTTGAGTTATTATTTCAAATATGAAGCATCCACTAGATGGAGCCAGTGTCTGGTTCACAAAAGTCCTCTCCATATTTTGGATATCTCTTTTATTTTGTTTTGTGTTTTATTATTTTCATTATTTACCAAAGTTATTTATTTTGAGAGAAAAACAGCAAGAGTCAAGGAGTGAGGGAGAAAGAGAGAGAGAGAGAGAGAGAGAGAGAGAGAATCCCAAGCAGGCTGCACACTGTCAGCACAGAGTCCAATGTAGGGCTTGATCTCATTAACCATGAGATCATGACCTGAGTTGAAACCAAGAGTCGGAAGCTTAACTGATTGAGCCACCCAGGTGCCCCTAAAGCACTTATTTTAAAGTATAGCTAATTTTCTTAGCTAAAATTCTTGGCTAAGTTGCTGAGATGGGAAAAAAAAATCATATAAAGATACCAGTTGAATCAAGGTAATAAGACGAGGAGAGGGTATGTGGTTTGACCTGGGGCTTTTGTGTTTTGTTTTATTACAGAATCTATACTCCATTCACAGAAGACACTGAGACCTTGGGGCAGAGAGCCCTGAATTCGATTCTGAATGCTGCTATCATGATCAGCGTCATTGTTGTCATGACTATTCTCCTGGTGGTTCTGTATAAATACAGGTGCTATAAGGTGAGCATGAGACATGGATCTTTGCTTTCTACGACATTCTTTTCGTGATTGAGTTTTCCTGTCCTATACCTTACTTGGTCTGGTAGAGAAAAGGGCCTTATATCGTACAACCGATTTGATTTTGAGCTTGGTTGGGTTTTTTTTGTTTGTTTTTAGTTTAGCTTTAAAAATTTAATTTTCAGGGGCGCCTGGGTGGCTTAGTCGGTTAAGCGTCCGACTTTCACTCAGGTCATGATCTCACGGTTCGTGGGTTCGAGCCCCGCGTCGGGCTCTGTGCTGACAGCCAGCTCAGAGCCTGGAGCCTGTTTCAGTCTGTGACTCCCTCTCTCTCTGACCCTCCCCTGCTCACGCTCTCTCTCTCTCTCTCTCCTAGAAATAAATTTTAAAAAAAAATTTAATTTTCAGTTTTCAGATTCTCTTGAGTACAGGCCAGTAGAGCCTTCTTCAGACACTGGTGTTAAACTCACTGGTGACTGGTGACTAGTTATATTCCCACTTCTGTATTGGGAGCCATCCATTCCCTTACTGTCTTTCCTGCAGGAGCATCAGTTCTCTCCTTGGGAAATAAGGGCAGGGGAGATTGTGCAGGAAAGACACCCTGTAGCTAAGGGATTCACTCTTGAATTTTAGCCATCTGGCACATATTTCAGATGCATGCCTCAGAAAAATCACAAATTATTACAAGTCATGAGCCTTTAGGGTCTTTCTCAAATAAAAGAAATGATATCTTTCTGAATACTGAAGTCTACTCTATTTATTTCTGTATATCCCTTAACTTGGTTAAAATAAAATACATAATCAGCATGTGTCCTTTCTTAACTTTCACTTTGGAATAAGCATTTTTCCATGTTATAAATTCTCACAAAACATGTCTAAAGGCTACATAACATTTGACTCAATAAGTGTATTGTAATTTACTTTCCCTATTCTCCCTGATGTTGGACATTTAAGTCATTTCCAGTTTTTTACTAAACAACAATGAATGTCTTTATGGAGCTTTTTCAGTTTTTCAAATTACTTCCTTAGGGTAAAATCCTAGACACAGAATTTCAGGGACAAATTACCTACATATTTTTAACTATTATGGTGTGCAAAATTTCTTTCTCAAATGATAGTATCAGTTTGTACTTAACGTTAGTAGAGAAAGAGAATGTCTTACCGTACCTACATTGACCAACACTGAATTTTTTAAATTCTGTACTGATTTTTATAGATGAAACAAAATGCCTTAGTTTGCATTTGGCTAATTTTTAGTAAGACCAAATACCTTTCCAGTGTTCATGAACTTTAAAATTATACAGAATTTAACCTTCCTTGATGAATGTTTGAGTGAGTGGAAGTGTTAACCAAAATGATGACCATCTGCACTCTGACGTTAGCAAGTGGAAAAGATTGAAGACAGAGGTGTGTATGATGATGGCAAGTGTCATCAATACTCAGAAAACCAAAGAGCAAATGATGTAAACCCATGCTGCAAAGCATTCTCCTCCCCATTTAAATATCCTCATGACAATGACTTTGTCTGCATATAAGTGTTTACGTGCTAGTTCCATGTTTCTGCTCTGCTGGGCTCACTTTGTACCCCTTATCTGGATTAAATGCTACTTGTGTTCTTCACGTTTTATGGGAATTTGTATCCTGTTTGGGGCCATAACCACACCTGTACACCTTGAGGATGGGCCAATCGGTTCATCACGGCTGTAAAAGTTTGCTTTCCTGAGCTGCTTCCTTTCTGTGATCTCCCTGGTACTTTTTGGTTCTTTTGGCCTCCCTGTTCTAGTCCTCCAGCCAGAAATGACTGTTTTACCAATGATGGGGCCAAGAAGTGGGAGGACCGACAGAGAAATGAAATAAGTGCCATGTGCCCAACTCTCTGGCAACTATAGCTCCAGTTACAGAGGAAGCTTCCCCTTACCCTGAAGTTTAGGCTCCTGCTGCCCCCACTGCCACCCCCACAGGGTTCTTTGAGAGCTGCATGTGAGAGAATGGTGAAAGGAAAACCCAGAAATTGAGATTGTTGCATTCTCTTTTTTGTTAGGAGACCTCTTTCCTGTTCCTTATCCAGAGCTGGGCTTCGAGAGCTCTCACTGTCTTGCTCCTCTCCACTCAGAGCTGCATTGAGTTCTAATGGAGAAGGGTGGTGCTAGAGGGGAAAAGTGATCAACTCACTTCTCATTCCCCAGCCCACCTGACTCTGTTCACTTCCAGAGTCCTCACCTAGCAGCTGCATGCATTCTCTCCAGGTTTTATGGCTGCATTTGGCAGGAGAGACAGGGTAGATGTGATTTTACTCCGTGGCACCTTGAACCTATCTTGATATATTTCTGGTCACTTTTGTACATCTTTTAGTTACATCTCATTTTAGACAGTATGCAGAGGTTTATTTTCAGCAACATTTCCACATTTATTTGTTCACGGGTGTTGTTTTGTTTTGCTTTTTTAACATTAAGTTCAAGTCTTAGCAGGCACAGCCTATTCTATAGGAACAAGTTGTTTACTTTGATTCCTAGTGTAAAATAAAAGGAGCTTTTCAGTCAGAAATTCAGAAACTTGCCAGGACCTGTTTGGAAGTAAACCCTGAGGATTTGTTATGTCAGTGGTTGGTTGTGCAATGTCTGTGAGAAACACAAGAAGCTAAAAGACCAAACAAACTTTTAAAAAAGGTAGAAACTGAAAAGGCAGTTAATTATTACATATCAGGTTATAGATGAAACTATATAACTTATTAAAATCATGTGATTTCTGGCCTGGCTAGTTCAGGGTTTAGAGGAGATGCCTGTAGTTCTATACTGAAGCATGGCTCTTTTCTTTCAGAGCCTTTGGCATGGAAAAGCTGAATAGGGATTTTTGCAAGATGAGAAAAAAGAGTGTTTTACCACCTCAATGTCTAGAAAAAGGGGAAGTGCTATTTAGTCACCATCAGAAGAGGCTTTGGATTCAGTTAATAATTCAGAAAATCATAACATTAGTGACCAAAAACCATTATTACAGAGAGAGGGCTAATATCTTTAGAATATGAAGAACACTTACAAATTATTAAGAAAATTCTTAACATCCTAGGGGCATATGGCTGGCATGGTTGGTAGAACATGTGGCCCTTGATTTCAGGCTTGTAAGTTTGAGCCCCACATTGGGTATAGAGTTTACTTTAAAAAAAAGAAATCTTAAAAAAAATTATGAACATCCTAATAAATTTTTAAAAACCTAAGCCAGAGGAATTACAAAGGAAATGTAGATGGCCTGGAGAGAAACAGAGAGATGTATATATATGTTTCCACAATAGTAAAAACAAGAAATATTAAAATAACAAATTGATATATTTCACCTATTGACTTGGTACAGTCTTTTTGTGTGTGTGAAGTCACTAAGCCAACATATATCAATAGTCAGTAATGAGAAAAAGTCTTATGCTTTGATTACATACTTTTGCTTTCACGATGTATCTGAGGATTATTTCTGAAGCCGAGTCTTGGGAGCATGATGGGCTGGGGAGCCCACAGGTAGCTTTCGTTTTGCATAATCTTTACTGGATTTTCTGCAGACCAACCAGAGGAAGGGCTCCCTTTAGAATATTTTGCTAAAGGTGAAGTATTTAGAGGTATAGGTATATGTATAGGTGTCTTCACTTTACTTTGATATGTATTAAAAATAAAAAGGACTAATAGATGGCAAGCTGGATAGAAATGCTGCAAAGCAAGTATAGCAAAATGTGAATGGTATTCACTGTGAAATTCTTTAAACTTTGCTGTATGTTTGAAGACTTTTATAATATATTATTAGGGGAAATTTTTGTGAAAGAACTGTAGAAATTAAGTTTGTTGTATTCAGATAATCAATTTAGAATATTCAGATGTCTAAGGAATACCAGCTTCCATGTAAAGCCATCCTTTTGACCTTTCCCCAAATTGTACCATTTTATAAAGTTGTTTTAAAGAAAAAGAGGCAGCAGAAAATTTTAAGAAATCTTTTCTTTCAAATGCATTGACAATCACAAATCACCTTGGGTGATCAAAACAGAATCACAAGAGAAAGATAATTAACATACATTTTAATCACAACTAGATTTTGATACCTTATAATCTGATTATTGGAACAACTGCATCTGGGAGGTGGGTGTGGGAGTTTTTGTTAATGAAGACAAAATAATACTCTGGGTAAGAGACTATGTTTGGAAAAGTTATTGGTTAAGTAACTTCTGTCATTAAACAGTAGAACTATATTGAAAGATTGAAGCATATAGTGGATACCCACCTCAAAATAATTTCAGTTTGGTTAGAAATTACTTGACAGTTGTTTGTGCCTCTCCATTCTGATATTAAAATCTCCAGGCTCCCTGGGTTGTATAGTATTTTCCCAAATACACCCATTACATGAAATTACCATTTAAAATGTTCATCTTGTGTAACAGATTACAAAAGTCAAATTCTGATTCTATCTCTCATATTCATAAGCTGTACATGAGTAATAATGACTAATATTTATATAGTGCTGTGTGAATTCTGCATAATGATGGACTCAGAAGTGTTCCAAAGAATTTGTAATGTTACTACTTATTAATGAACCGTGTAAAATAAGCAGTGTTGTAATGCTTGCTGAAACTCTAGATTCCAAATATATTGTCAAATGGTTATATAATTAAAAGGCCTATTTTTGTTAATACAGTTAATGTATGCATATATAAGGCACCTAATGGAATATCTGATTTTCAGTTTTATTGAATTTTATTTTACTCAGTTTATTTCTACTTATTTAGGAAATACCACAAAAAGATTCCATTGAAAGTGTTGCTTCTTTAAAGTTTAAATGTTGACCAAAAGGCAGGTGAATTGATAATTCATTTTAGACTGTATTATTTTTAAAATTTCACCTATTTCTGGGGCACCTGGGTGGTTCAGTTGGTTAAGTGTCTGACTTTGGCTCAGGTCATGATCTTGCACCTTGTGGGTTTGAGCCCCACGTTGGATTATGTGCTGACAGTTCAGAGTCTGGAGCCTCTTTCAAATTCTGTGTTTCCATCTCTCTCTGCCCCTCCCCCAGTTGCACTCTGCCTCTCTCAAAAATATTTAAAAAATTAAAAATTTTTCACATATTTCTAAAGGAGCAAGGTCTTGCTGAATTTTCTGTTCTGAAGTAGTTCAGCACCAGAGAGTTCTAATACAAATAGGCACTGATCCCAAAATCAGTTTGAGTTCTGCCATTTGAAAAGTATAACATATGTAGAAATAATACATTGTTCTTGAAGTAAGAAATGTGCTTTTTTGTAAGGTTATGGGATCTGTTAATTATATGGAAATTCTTTCTTTTCTAGGTCATCCATGCCTGGCTTATTATTTCATCTCTGTTGTTACTGTTCTTTTTCTCATTCATTTACTTGGGGTAAGTGGTGAAATATTTGGTCTGTTTTCAGAGATAACTCTGATCTATATAACTGTCACCTAAAGCCATGTACTTTGTTGATGAATTACTCTTAAATTATAATTGTTTTCACATATAATTTGTACATGGTATATATGAGTGGTTAGTATTGTAAATATTTATGTATGTATATTTTTAATGGCTACACTAAATTTCATTTTATAAAATCACATCACACGTCCTAGCTATAAAATTTGTTGTGCATGTTTAATTTTTTAATTAATTTATTTTAGTTAAATACTAAAGTTTATTTTTATTTATTTTGAGAGAGAGAGATCAAGGAGGGGAGGGGCAGAGAGAGAGGGAGAGAGAGAATCCCAAACAGGCTCCATGCCATCAGCGTGGAGCTGGACGCGGGGCTCAAACTCATGAACTGTGAGGTCATGACCTGAGCCGAAATCAAGGGTCAGGTGCTTAACCAACTGAGCCATGAGCCACCCAGGCACCCCTATTTTAGTTAAATTTTAAAGTAGTATCTCTTCTCATTGTGGCATTTTAAGTGGTATATGGCCTTTTAAAAAAGTTTTTGTACTTGTTTGTACAGCTACGACCTATGATACTGGCTTCCCATTTATATGAATGATACATAATATTCTTTTAAAATAATCTCAACTTGGGGCATCTGAGTGGCTCAGCTGGTTCAGTGTCTGACTCTTGATTTTGGCTCAAGTCATCATCTCACATTTGTGAGATCAAGACACTTGTCAGGGGCTCTGTGCTGAGTGTGGAGCCTGCTTAAGATTCTCTCCTTCTCCTTCCTTCTGCCTCTCCCCTGCTTGTGCTAACTCTCTTTCAAATAATTGTTCAAATTGTTCAGATAAACAAACAAATAAGTAAGCTCAACTGGAGGAGAAAAGTGAACTAATTTAAAGGAAACTGTTAATAGCACATTGATATATGGTGAAAATATGAAGGTGAGATATGAATATATAGTTTGGGGGAACCATAGTTCTAAACAGTGCTTTGCTCGGGCGCCTGGGTAGCTTAGTCGGTTAAGCATCCGACTTTCGCTTAGGTCATGATCTCACGGTTTGTGGGTTCGAGCCCCGCGTCGGGCTCTGTGCTGACAGCCAGCTCAGAGCCTGGAGCCTGTTTCAGTCTGTGTCTCCCTCTCTCTCTGACCCTCCCCTGCTCACGCTGTCTCTCTCTCTCTCTCCTAGAAATAAATAAAGATATTAAAATACCATTTAAAAAAAATAAAAAAAATAAACAGTGCTTTGATGAAAATTACTATGTATAAATCTTTTTAGATATCTGTTTAATTTTTTTCAGGGAAGTGTTTAAAACCTACAATGTTGCCATGGACTACATTACTGTTGCCCTCCTGATCTGGAATTTTGGTGTGGTGGGAATGATCGCCATCCACTGGAAAGGGCCACTGCGACTCCAGCAGGCATATCTCATTATGATCAGTGCCCTCATGGCCTTGGTATTTATCAAGTACCTCCCAGAATGGACAGCATGGCTCATCTTGGCTGTGATTTCAGTATATGGTAAAACTCAAGACTGACATTTTGTTCATCACAGAAGTATCTCACTGGTGTGTTTCCCTTCCTTTTCCAGTTATCTTGACTTAGGAAAGTGATAACTGTTACGTCCCGTAGCTCTTCAGTAAATAATTAATTGGCTATAATATCTTTTTCATATAAAGATCTCCATTTTTTTGAAGTTAACTTCTTTAAAAATGTTTTATGACTGACCCCCAGTTTAACCCAGTGATGGATTAGTGGAAAGATCCATAGACTTCTACTTAGAAGCCTGTGGGACTTAGATTTAAATCCCATCTCTGGCACTGACCATGTTTATAATGTTAGGAAAGTGCCTCAGACTCTTTGAGCTTCAGTTTCCCCATTTGGAAAATGGGAACGATGCTTCCCAGAGTTGTAAGAGTTCAGAACATATGTTGAAAAGCACTAGCAGAGTGTTTCACACACATAAAATAAATGTTTAGTTGGTTTTTAAAACCAAAATTAGGTTACCTACTTCTTATAAGGTAACTTGGATAGAATTATTCTTTTAAAAATAAAACTTATGTGGGCAGTGTGAAATTTAAATTCATTAACAACCGGTTTGACATGGGTTCTGAACAGTCAGAATGTGCCCTTGCCATGAATAACAAAACCAGCTGTATAGGTCTGTACTCTGCGGCTGTCGCCCTGCATGGAAGCCAAAAAGGGATCCATTTTCAGAGGTCAGTATATGATCTCTGTATTATAATTAGACAGTGCTCTTTATTTATTTATTTTTTTTAATGTTTTATTTATTTCTAGGAGAGAGAGAGAGACAGCGTGAGCAGGGGAGGGTCAGAGAGAGAGGGAATCACAGACTCTGAAACAGGCTCCAGGCTCTGAGCTGGCAGTCAGCACAGAGCCCGACGCGGGGCTCGAACCCACGAACCACGAGATCATGACCCAAGTGAAAGTCGGACGCTTAACCGACTAAGCCACCCAGGCGCCCCAAGACAGTGCTCTTTAATTGCTATTCAAATGCTTATTTAAATGTTAGGAGACCTGTAGTAGGAATCCTCACCATCCCCACTTGACTGATAAAGGAAAAGTGTGGAGGGGCGCCTGAGTGGCTCAGTCGATTAAGCAGTTAAGCGTCTGACTTTGGCTTAGGTCATGATCTCACGGTTTGTGGGTTCTAGCCCCACATCCGGCTCTGTGCTGACAGCTAGCTCAGAGCCTGGAGCGTGTTTCAAATTCTGTGTCTCCCTCTCTGTCTGACCCTCCGCTGCTCATGCTGCCTCCTCTCAGAAATAAATAAAACATTTTTAAAAATTTTTTTAAAAGTCTGCAGAAATAGAATTGGTTCTGTTCTCATATTTGAGCAGTCAGTCCTAGAACTATACAAGCCATATATTGTCTCTGCTTTCATGATGACCTTAGGTTCTACTTGATGGTTTTCAGAATACTCATCTATTATTGCATAGCTGTGTTCGAGCCAGTTCTGGCCCCATCCAATCAGCAGCTGAGATTTTATTAATGTGTTCTTCTGTTCAGTGCCTTTTTCAACAGCTGCAGTTTGTGTTCACCTTCAGAGGGACACACGCTGTATCTTTACCTAGCTGTCCAGCCATTGCATATTATTTTTGTTGCCTAGATCTTAGCCACATCCAGCTTTCTCCAGGAGCACAGATAAAACATCACACTGATGATGTTATCCTCTGAACAGATTCATTTGACATACTCACTGGAGACATATAAATATTCACAAAGGAGCTCAAAAAAATGGAGTGGGCCTTTGCCTATACATAGTACAAGACTTTGCCACCCCAGTTGAATTCCTGAAAATTATTTGGTAGGCTGAGGTGTAGCTGTGCACTGAAGAGAAGGTTCTCAGACATTTAGGTTGAGCAGACAGGCAGGGCTGCCTCTGCCAGTGAAACAGCAACGGCAGCAGCAGCAAACTGCACATAGTCGTTATTTCATGTTCGCCAGGTATAGACATCAAAGAATGTGAAAACATGGGAGGAAAACACAAAGAGCCTCCAGACGTAGACCAACCACACATCTGGTGTTTACGTGAAAACATGTAGGGAAGATGTGCAGCTTTAAGGACTGCTAGGCAGTTACAGGTGTCTGGTTCCCTAACTGGCTCCTGGGAGATCATGGGGCCCTGTTCTCATAGTGCTATCCCGTTTATAGCCTTAAGACCAGAGCATTGCTGACATGTCAGCAATTACCCCATTCTCTTTCCCAGGGCTTACAGTACACCCCCTAGAAATAACTCCCCACTGAGGCCTTCTGCATCTCTGACACTGTCAAGAAATAGCAACAGAGCCTCCCTGTACCCGCAGTGTTAAATCAAGCCCTGTATTTTTTTAAAACTTTTTGGGATCTAGAGGCAACATACTTTTCATTTACAGATTTTTTTTTTCTTTAATACTTCCTCACTTTATTTCATTTACAGATTTTACTTAAACTTGTTTATACTGTTACTCACAAATTGGCTTATCTTGAATTGAGGCCCCTACAATAAAGGGCTGTAAGAATTTCCAAATTGTAATAGAACAATCACTTCTGTTAATGTCCTCTCTCCATACCTCCAGAGAATACTTCACTGTAGAAGCTCTGGCAACCTCCTCTCACACCTGAAGTCTCTGGACCACCCATGATGATTACAAGTTGCCCATGGATTCCGGTGTGAGAAGCTGCCTTCCTCAGGCTCCTGCTATATACCATTAGAGTGGCAGTTGGAGAGTGCATATTGAGCTCTTCTGGAAACCAGAGTTTTTCACAGGCCCTGAACCTGTGAAGCTCCTTATCTTCCTGTGTGTCATGGAGGCAGCATTTACAAGCTCAGAACCGCTACCAGGGCCTCCCTGCTAAGACAGAAATGTTACCTACAGGATAGAGCCGAATCTGGGCCTTCTGGCGTGTTGTACGTATAAGAGAGGTGGCCCCGACTGTCCTTAGTCCCTTGATAGTTGACAAAGTGCTAGAGAAGGTCACCCCTCTCTTAGACCTGTGGCTACCTTGGAAGCCCTTTGGGAACAAATGCGTGAATAGCAGTGGGAGTTTGTACACCTTATGGACAGCACCACAGTTACATGTGATGAAGCTTACTAAAGAGCTCCGTCTTTTCATTCCCTAATCCAGACATCCTTGGTCAGAGCGTGGGATCCAGAGGTCAGCAGAAATAGCTCAACTATAGCCAATCCTAGTCAACAATTGGCTTCATCTCTGCATTTTTACAGACTCCTGGGCCATTGCCAGTGGTGTAGTCATCTGGTTCTGCCAGTGGTAGCAACAGCAATTACTTATCCAAGGTTTTCCTCTTGGAGGAAAATAACTGTGAGCATCTCTGGCCTCACTGATAACCGATAACCGAAATATATATCACGGTTACACATGTCTCTGTACATATTAAGGCCACAGTATAGGCCTCACTTTATCCACTCTGGAGTTCCAGACATTGTTAATAGTGACCATCTCATCTGTAAAAGTATGCAATGCTGGGCTCTTGAACAAGGGTTTCAGACAAGATCGGGCGCGTTCAGGGTGGTATGGCCATAGACTTGAACAAGGGTTTCAGTAGGACTTTCACCATCCCCGCCAGCCTCAGGCTGCAGGCCTCACAAAGCACCATTGTGACATACTCAAGCAAGTTAAAATTTAATTAAATGGAACATGGCATATTTCTATCACTAAACATCAGGGGTGAATTGTAATAATAGTCTGGTGCTATTTTTTATGTCCAAAACCAAAAAGAGTGCCAGTTTGGAGGCAGCCTTCTTCAGGTTCCTCTCCTATCATTTATTGGCTGTGTGTTTTTAGTTAACAATTCTCAACCCCTGAGTCTTCGTTATTGTGAAGAGTAAGTGAAAAAATACATCTAATCCACTTATAATAGTATCTTTCAGTAAATGTTAGCTGTTATTTTTTATATGGAATCCTGTAATCAAGGCAGAAATTCCTGTTTTACTGCTAACAGACCTGAAGTTTAGAGAGAGAAAGTGTATGGCCAAACTTACAACATTTGATCTAGAATCTGAATCCCTAGCCTAGTATCTTTTCTACTGTGTTACATTATTTCTCCCATTAGCCTTCTTTCTACTATACATGATACAAATTATTTCTACAGAGCTTGGAGTTCCTTTAAAGTAAGACACTTTTATAGCCACCATTTAGTGTAGTGATTCTCAAGTCCCTTTTACAAGGCCTGAAGATTTAATTTGTCACACAGGTTCTAAAATTTTAAAACGAAATTAATTCACTTTAATTGCTCTAAAAATAAGGGAGTTTATCAATTAACAATTCTATAAGAGGCAGCATGTCATAAAACCAAGATAGTTACAGGACACGGCCCCTTCAGACAGGTTGAAAGTCTCATTATTTCAGAACACAGCAAATTTCTCTTTTGTCATTCAAAACAAATCAAAGTGGAATCAGTGAGAGCTGAGAATTGTGTGTGTGTACTTTATTATATTAGTGGTAGTAGTATACAAGGAGATGTGACCACTTGCAGGTGTGAGGATTGTTTTCTTTTTTTACTTAAATGCATCTGAATGATGGTAATGTCACCACAAGCTCTCAAGTCTTCCTTCACAAATGTAGCTACTCATTTTAATATTTGTAAATTCTTGAAATTTTCTGTAGTTCTGTATTCTGAATTTTTATGACACAGAAAATGTAAGAAAAATTGCAGTTGATGGAAAGAGATGGCGGTAGAATTAAGAATAGTTTAGGCAAACTGCCTCCTCTCCGAGTTGCTGTTTTTATAAAATAGGCCACTTTTCAGCTCCACATGCATTTTGAGACTTGAATATTGTGAAATGCTTTTGACAGGAGAACCAAAGAAATACGTTTCTCATGCAAAGATTTACTATTTTGTTTAAATTTACTGCCCTCTTTTTTCAAGTATTCCTAAGTAGTACATATGCTATTTTTAAAAAGGAGAGGGAATAAATTTTTTTTACTCTCTCGTCATATTTTGAAAAACTGGGTAATCCCCTCTTGTATTTTATTATTTTTTTTTTCTGGGGTAATCCCCTCTTTAAATTCCTCTCAGTTTAAAGCTTCTGTCTGTGGCTCTTAAATATTGATTTATTTGGAAATGACTTTTCTTTGTTTTTACTTATTGGAAATTGACAAGTACTCTAGAATAGTTCTATCTTGTCCTTATCTCTGTCTCTTTTCTTCCAACTGGGAGGACTTATTCCTAGAACTCAGTAATGATACACTGTAAACTAACTAACTAGCTGGCAAAACCAAATTGAAATTTACATGGATCTTCTGTGTGGTTTTTTGTATTTTGTTTAGGTTGTTTCCCCCCACCAGTTTACCTGCAGTTTATTTCATATTCATTCAACATCTTCCTGTGTAAATAAGACATTACCCCTTTTCCCTTGGTTAATTCCTTCCTAGCAAACCCATATACAAGTTGAGCCAATACATTTTTCCAGATTAAGAAATTTTTTTTTTCTCTTTCTAGATTTAGTGGCTGTTTTATGTCCAAAAGGCCCACTACGTATGCTGGTTGAAACAGCTCAGGAGAGAAATGAAACTCTCTTTCCAGCTCTCATTTATTCCTGTAAGTATTTTGGAATGATGTGAAATTAGTAATCATCTTAGAATTTATAGGAACTCAGTCACAAGTAATCGTGGCCATTATTGTGGCCATCATCTTAAATGCATAGCATTAAGGGAACTTCTACACATCCTTGTTTCCTTGCAAAGTGTTGTTTTCTACTTGACCTTGGTTCTTAAAAGAGTTTTCACTAGGTATAGAACTAGAAGAAATAGGGGTGCTTGTGTGGCACAGTCATTTAAGCATCCAGTTCTTGATTTCAGTGCAGGTGGTTATCTCACAGTTCGTGAGTTTGAGTCCTGCACCATGCTGATGGTGCAGAGCCTGTTTGAGATTTTCTTACCCCCCCAACCCCCCACCTCTCTCTGCCCCTCCCCAGCTCGCCCTCTCTTTCTCAAAAACAAATAAATAAACAAGAAATATTTAGAGAATGGGGAGCCAGTATTCTTATTTTAAATCTCTTATGTCAAGAAAGGTTGAGCATTTGTTATGTATACTTAACTGCCAAAGAAGCTTGTCCTAGCTCACTGAGAGAACAGCACGTTCACAATGTGTTTGCCCCTCTTTTCTTGTTATTTTGGGGTCATAGTCTTCCTAATCATTCAGTACATATGCCTTTGGGCATTGACCTAATCTTCTGCCACAGAGTACTGTGGGGGACATAAAAATGTTTAAGATACTTTGCCTTCCTCAAAGCTCCTTTGCTTACAGTTTAGAGTGTATAAATAAGCAACATAAGAACATAAGGCGTTCTTGTTAACTTGATCCAGAAGAGGCACAATCAGAGTGTCAAGAGAATTCAGAAGAGGGAAAACCTGGCTGGGGAATCAGAAGGCCTTGTGGATGAGGTAACTTTGGATTGAACCTTGTAAGGATAGTAGGATTTCCGCAAACACAGATGGAAGAGTTGGTTCCCTGAAGGGAGCTTGTCACAGAGTGGCTTTGAGACATAAGCATGGGGCATCTTTATCAAATTTCAGGTGTTCAGATTGACTAGAACATGAAGTAGAAATTGGAAAGGCAGATTAGGGCAAGTTCAAGGACAACTTTGTGTAGCTGGTTTAGATATCTGTATGCTATTCAGCGATCACCAGGGAATCACAAAGTTTCTTGAGCAAAAGAGTAACGTGATCAGAGCTGTGGCTCCATAGGCTGGCAGCATTGTGTAAGATGAGTTGGGGGCAGTGAGAACTGAGGTAGTGCGAAGCATAACTAAGCAGATGACGCTGTAATCTAGGTGGGAGATGATGAGGGTCTGAATTTTGGTGTTGGTAATGGCAGTCAAGGGAGAGAGGACTGACTGATGAGAGGTTTTGGAGGTAGAGTCAGTAGGTAATTCCTAGCAACTGATGAGAGAAGTCTTAAGCCTGAAGGAAAGGTGATGAAGAAATGTTTTTCTTGTTTGAGGAGTGTTTAGTTTTGTCTGTGGCACATATCTTACTTCGTTGATGGGACCTCTGAGTCATCCAGGTAAAAACTTCCAGCAGAAGTGTAGAAGTAAAGTGCTAGTTCTTGGGGAAAGGTTGACATCAGAGGTGCAGAACTGAAAGGGTCAGTGTGGTGGGGGCAGTTGAAGCTTTGGGAGTGGATGAGTGGTTCAGACAGAAGTGGATGAGGAGAGGATGTCAAGGAGAGAACCTTTGTCAACTCCTGTGTTTAGAGACTGAGAAAATGAAGAGACAGCAATAAAAGGAAGAGAGGAAGATACCAGAAAATTGGAATAGCCAGGACTTTTTGCTTCAAAAACCAGTATCAGGACTTGTTTTCCTTGTCAGTATGTGAAGTGGCTGCATAGGATTCTCTTACATAGGTGCTCAGAAAAGGTGTCCTTCTTGGTAGACATGTGGATCATTTCCATTTCTTTTCTGTCACAAACCATGCTTGCAGAGACCATCCATTTTTGTAAGATGCATTCTTAAAAATGGAATTGCTAAGTCAAAGGATGTATGCCTTTAAATTTTGATAGATCCAAATTGCCTCCTCAAACAGCTATACCAGTTTTTATTTCCTTTACTTGTGTGAAAGTACCAGTTACACCTTCATTATTACATGTGAGGCAAAAAATAACCTCTTGTTTTATTTTGCATCTTGGCTTAGTAACTAATAACTATTAGTGGCTATTTGGACTTTTTTTCATGTTTTTCTTAAGCTATATATATTTCTTATTTTGTGACTGGTTATATTGTTTTCCATGTTTTTAAAAGTTTTCATTGTACAAGTGATATATTAACGCATTACGCTGGAAAATATTAAATATTTTAGATAGAGCAGAATTTCCCTGTAACTATCATCCCCAATCATACTACCTTACCAAGCAGTTACTTCTGTTATCAATATGATACATATCCTTGTAGGCTTATTCTATCATTATTATTCTGTTGGGCTATTGGAAAAGCAGAGTTTCAAGGAGAGAACATCAGATGCTATAAAACAGCCAAAGATACTGAGGACTAAATAAACCCTATAGATTTGGGTGCCTTGGACATCTTAGGTGACAACTGAGACAGCATTTTGGTAGAGTGATAGGACCAGAGGCAGTAGCTCCTAAGGGAAGAACGTGTGTCTGTCTATGTTTTGCTGTTGCCAGCCCTGGCAGCGGAAGTGATGGTGTGGCCAGAGAACAGGTGGTGAAAGAGGGGTGGGGCAGCACCCATCACCTACTGCCGGAGGGATTCCTGTCTCCTGGCCCGGGCAGTGGTGACTTGAGAGGAGGGCAGGTCTACAGAAAGGAGTTTGCAGGAGACAGAAGATGTAACTCTGTTTCTAAGGCTGAGAGGAAGGAGTCAGTGGAGAAACCGTCTGGAGAGACCAACAAGAAGGAATGATTAATGGAGCACGGCTATCAACAAAGCAGGTAGAAATTGCTCTAAGAGTTCAGGAAGAGGAATTAGATGAGAACAGAGAAAGGCCTGGAAAGAAGGAAAAAGGAAGACAGAAAAGCAGAGGGTAATGAGACATAGTGAAAGATACAGGTAAAGTTGAGAGCACATGTTAGTTCACCTTAATCTTCCTTGTGAACTCGATGTGAGGTCATTTGTGGGAAGTGGAAAGGTGGAGACTGCTTGTAGCTGGAGGAATCTGGTAAAGTGCTAAGAAACCCATTGTCTGGAATGCAAGGATCTTTGTATTACTCTTCTTCCAGTATAAATGTATTATCATGTGCTTCCTGTGTTTTTAGCAGAAAAGAACAGATGAAGTTCTGAACATCAACATTTTCCTCTTAACATTTGGGTGTGAGCTTCTTATGTGTTGTTCCTGGAAATTAAAATCCATTTAAGTTTTTCATATTTGTGCATGCAGAATGTTCCACCAAATGTTAATAGTGCATGCTGGTTAGAAGTAACCTAGTATCCATCAAAGGGAACACTTTCAAATAGTTATGGTACAGTCATAAAATAGGTAATTGTCCAGCCATTAAAAAAAGAATGAGGTAGTGGGGCACCTGGGCGGCTCAGTCACTTAAGCATCTGACTCTTGATTTCGGCTCAGGTCATGATCTTGTGATTGTGAGATCGAGACCCACGTTGGGCTCTGTGCTGGGGCTTGGAGCCTTCTTGAGATTTTCTCTCCCTCCCCCTCTGCCCTTCTCCTGTTTGCATGCTTGCTCACTCTTGTTCTCTCTCTCTTTCAAAAAAAAATGCAGTATCTCTGTATATGTCCAATTTTGAGGTGGTTTTTTTTTTCAACGTTAAAGATTCCATACCAAATACAGAAGCAAGATTGAAAGCAATAATGCAATATCCTATGGGAGGAGTAGGGGAAGGAAACTATCTATGTATGGATGTCTGTGTACATGCAATCCTGTTGATACATTTTAAAAACTGACAGAAGTCTAGCAGTGTTTACCTTCGAGATGTGGAATTTAGAGATTGAGGTAACTTTTATATTTTTCTTTATACCTTTCTCCACTTGTAGAGTTTTAATTCTCCTTTGTGTTTTTTAAAGTTAATTATTGAATGTCAAAGGGGAAGGGTTTTGAGTTTTTAAGTTATTCTTTGTGTTTTCATAATTTTATGTTGTTTTACTGTTTTGTCTACTGTTAGCTTTTGCCACAATAGTGTGTAACAAACCACCTTAAAATCCAGTACCTTAAAAATACGAGTCATTTATCACTACGGCCCCCCCACCCCCACCATCTGCAGGTCATTTGACTCCGCTGATCTGAGTCAGCTCTTCTACCTCTGCTCCATGTGCTCCCCTTGGTCCAGCAGTGGGCTAGCCGAAGGCCTGTTCTTACTGGCTAGAGGAACAAGAGAGCAGCAGCAAGGCCTTTTAAGGCCTAGGCTCGATGTTAGCATGCCATCATCTCTGCCACGTGTCATTGGTTGAAGCAAACCACATAGCGGAGCCCCAGGTCAGGAAGAGGAGAACGAAGTGGCATTCCTAGTGCTGCCATGACGTGCATGTGGGTGCAGCAGGGGTGAAGAATTAGCAGTAGTTTTTCAGTTTGCCACAACGTTAAACATACATTTTGATTTTATACAGCAAATAAGCATTTACTTTGTTGTTTTAAAATATCATTCACATGTAGTATTCTTAAAAATTCAAGTCTGCATAATATTTGACATTCTGAGATATTTTAACAGTAATTGAACATATGTGGAAAAATGTAAGCATAAAACTTTGCCTTCTATGTAGATCAGACAGGTCCAAGAAAGCATCTGTTCTCATGAAATACTAAATCTGTGATGAGGATTTATAAATCACTAAATTTGAGAGGGCTTTTTTTAAAATGAAAATGTATGTTTGTTTGTTTATATTAGAGTATGAGTCAGGGAGGGGCAGAGAGAGAGGGAGAGAATCCAAAACAGGCTCCACGCACTGTCAGCACAGAACCCAACGCAGGGCTCTGAACTCACCAGCCGTGAGAACATGACCTGAGCCGAAGTAGGCCGATTAACCGACTGAGACACCCAGGCTCCCAGAGAGGACTTTATTTTTTTAACCAAAAATTTTTTTAAATGTTTGTTTATTATGGAGAGACAGAGAGAGACAGAGCCTGAGCAGGGGAGGGCCAGAGAGAGGGGGAGACATAGAATCCGAAGGAGGCTCCAGTCTCCAAGCTGTCAGCACAGAGCCCGACGCGGGGCTCGAACTCACAAACCGTGAGATCATGACCTGAGCCGGAGTCGGACGCTTAACTGATTGAGCCACCCAGGCACCCCATTTTTTTTAAACCAAATTTAAGAAAACAGCGGTATTAATCAGTACTTTTTCCCTCACCTGGAAAAAAACACTAAAGTGAAAAGTTTTAATCAGTCTTCTTGACTATTTGCTCTTTTTAAAAAAATTTTTTAACATTTATTTATTTTTGAGAGAGAGAGAGACAGAGCATGAGCAGGGGAGGGTCAGAGAGATAGGAAAACACAGAATCCGAAGCAGGCTCCAGGCTCTCAGCTGTCAGCACAGAGCCCAACACAGGGCTTAAACCCATGGGCGACGAGATCATGACCTGAGCCAAAGTCAGACGCTTAACCAGCTGAGCCACCCAGGCTCTCCTACTATTTGCTCTTTTAAAATGCCATCTATCTTTGGAGTGCCGGGTGGCTCAGTTGGTTAAGCATCTGACTCTTGATTTTGGCTCAAGTCATGATCTCACTGTTCGTGAAATCGAGTCCCATGTGGATCTCAAACTGCACTGGCAGCTTGGAGGCTGCTTGGGATTCTCTCTCTCCCTTTCTTTCTGCCCCTCCTTCTCTTTCTCTCTCTCAAAATAAATATTTTTTTTTAAAAAAGCAATCCTTTTATGCATTTGTATACTCTTCCTCAGTTAAGGATATTTGGTTTGCAAAAGTATCTTAAACAAAAATACTCTGTTTCCATCGTCCTGACAGGAAAAATGTACACCTGGATTTGGAACTAAATCATTCTTCCCTAGTAGAGGCAATCTACTCTGGTAGCTTATCAAAAGTGAGGCTAACAGTTCTTGAGGTAGACCACTTCATTTAAAGCTTTTCTTTGATTTCATATCAGTTTGGGGGAATATAGATTATGTTAAGCTTTAAATTGTGTATTTTTCTATTAATCTAAGATGTTTGGTGTTAAAAGATTGAAAAGTGGGTTTTTAAATATTATTTTAGTGATATGAATTCATTCAACAAATATATATTCTGTTCATGATAATTTACATCATTGGTTAGCAAATTACTGCCTGTAGCCAAATCTGCCCACAACCTGTTCTTGTACAGCCTGTTCACCAAGAGTAGTTTATACAGTTTTAATAAAAAAAAGAACAAAGAAGAGTATGTGGCAGAGACCAGATGTGACCCGTGAGCCCAAAACATTTGTTTTTTGGCTCTTTATAGAGAAAGTTTGCTGATGCCTGATTTCCATGGTACTGTTAATTTTTTTTTAATGTTTACTTATTTTTTGAGAGAGAGAGACAGAGTGAGAGTAGGGGAGGGGCAGAGAGAAAGAGACACACAGAATTCCAAGCTGGCTCCAGGCTCCAAACTGTCAGCACAGAACCCAACGCGGGGCTTGAACTCACAAACTGTGAGGTCATGACCTGAGCCAAAGTCGGATGCTTAACCAACTGAGCCACCCAGGTGCCCCTCCATGGTACTATTAAGTGTTAAAACAAAAGAATTTGTATCTCATACTTGTTATACTTGCATAGAGAAAGAAAATCAAATAAATACTTGCTACCTTTATTGCCAAGAAGTCTTACAGAAACCCATAAGCCTTATACACAGTGGTCACCCTTCCATTTCTCTTCTTTGGGTGTGAATTTAGACAGTGTAGTGCCTGCCTGGATTATGTTGACTTTAACCAGTTATTTGGGTTATCATATAATGAAACTTGTTTGACCTCAAAATCCCAAAGCCGCAGTGAATGAGTAAGTGTGGCTATTAGAGAATTTTCAGCTTCTTTAGTTGTGTATTTCTTTCATAAGTTAATCAAGAAGCTTCAAAGTATTAGGAACATGGATATAATTATAAAATCAGTGATAACCAGCCAGAAATACATAGATGCCAAGTGTCTTATTTAAAATTTACTGTGACCATAGATTGGACTCAGGTTGCTTCTGGTATTTAGTCCCTGCTATCACCCTGTATGCACATGTTTATAAGTAGTTTTGTATTATTGTTAGTGTATTTGGGGGATAAATTCCCTAAAGTGGTATTCCTGAGTAAAAGGGTTAATGCACAGGTAGTTTTTTTTTTAATTGAAGTATAGTTGACATACAATATTATAGTAGTTTCAGACGTGATTCATCATTTATATACATTATAAAATGCTCACTGTGTTAAGTATAGTTACCATCTGTCACCTTACAAAGTTATTATATTTCTGACTTATTTCCTGTGCTGTACTTTACGTCAGTGTGACTTATAACTCAAAAAGTTTATACCTCTTAATATATTTCATCTATTTTGCCCATCCCCCATCCACCCTCCCCTCTGACAACTACCAGTTTTCTGTATTTATGAATTTGCTTCTGTTTTGTTTATTCATTTGTTTTAGCATGGGTAAAGTAGCATAAACATCTAGGTTCGTCCATGTTGCAACTGGCAAGATTTCATTCTTTTTTTTATGACACAGTTTTATTATATGTCACCAAATTCTCCTTCAACAGAAGCTATATAGGAGCTATACCATTTTTCATCCCACCTGCCATACACGAGAAGCACCATTTTTAAAAAAATTTTTTTAATGATTTTTATTTATTTCTGAGCGAGAGAGAGAGACAGCATGAGCAGGGGAGGGTCAGAGAGAGAGAGGGAGACACAGAATCCGAAGCAGGCTCCAGGCTCTGAGCTAGCTGTCAGCACAGACCCTGATGCGGGGCTCCAACCCACGAACCCTGAGATCATGACCTGAGCTGAAGTCAGATGCCAACCCCGGGCGCCCTGTGAGAAGCACCATTTTAAAGTATTCATGTTGTCCTTTAACTAAAATGTGACAGAGATGCATGTGTATATACCTAGATCTATATAGATATATATGAACTTTTATGGAAAGGACATAGAATAAATCACTTGACTATCCCTTTTATGTTTATTGCTTTTAACCTTTTTTATTCTTCATATATCATGTAGTTTAGCATTACTGGAAATCCCAGAAATGAGAGATATTGTGAAAGAAACTTATTCTCTGCATTCTTAGAATCATAATGATCATCTGATGCTTTTGTGCACCCCGTTTTGTTCTCTAATTTAGTTCCAGTAAGTAATTTTCATCAGTGATTTCACACTGATTTAGGTTATTCAGCTAGTCCAGCTCGAGTGTTGCTGGCCTGAACAGTTTTCTCTCTGGTTACTTTGCAAGGACTGGAAATGATGAGGAACTGTTTTTTTTTTTTTTTACAAATAGTTTATTGTCAAATTAGTTTCTACATAACACTCAGTGCTCATCCCCAAAGTGCCCTCCTTCATGCCCATCCCCCCCTCCCCCCCACATCCATCAGTCCTCAGTTTTTGTCAGCATTCAAGAGTCTCTCATGGTTTGCCTCTCTCCCTTTCCCCCACCATTTCCGCCCTTCTTCTCCCCCTTGTTCCTCCTATACGTGCAAACATATGGTATTTGTCCTTCTCTGCCTGACTTATTTCGCTCAGCATAACACCCTCAAGGTCCATCCATGTTGCTACACATGGCCAGATTTCATTGTTTCTCATTGCCATGTAGTATTCCATGGTATAGATAAACCACATCTTCTTGATCCATTCATCTGTTGATGGACACTTAGGCTCTTTCCATGTTTTAGCTATTGTGGAGAGTGCTGCTATGAACATTGGGGTACATGTGCTCCTATGCCGATGAGGAACTGTTTTACTATAGCATTTGTACTTAGGAAACTGGAATGTGATGCTCAATTTTAGGATTTTTTCTTTAATCTACCCAAATCAAAGAAAACCTTTTATGGTTTTTAATGTGCCTTTACTTCTGATTGTTAAGGATGGTTCAGGCAACATTAAGAATATTGGTGATTTGTGTAGGAAGATAATGGTCTGTTCTCTAGCCACATACTTTCTGTGTTTCAAGTTCTTACCTGGACTTTTATCTTTCCCAACAGCAACAATGGTGTGGTTGGTGAATATGGCGGAAGGAGACCCAGAAGCCCAAAGGAAGGTATCCAAAAACTCCAACTGTAACGCACAAAGTAGGTGACTTTTATTTGGTAATTTCCTGTTTTTTCTGGGTCATTGTCCTGTTATGTTGGCTAACACTGAGCTATGAAGCAATGATTTTAACCTCTGTCTTTGATCATGGACTCTTGAGCACCTCCTGAGAGCTGTGGTAATACCCAGTAAATACAGATACATATTTAAGGAGTTCAGACCCTCTAAACCCAACTATACAGCCAGGGCACCCTAGGTAAAGAATTTCTACCATTTAGTACTGTTAATACCAGTATGGAAAGGTTCAAGTTGAGGCTATGATTTAAAAAAGGAAAAATAATCTTGGTCTGCAAACATGTAAAAATGAGAGCCTCTTGTCCAATATGGCCAGAGTAATTTAAGTATAATTTGACTTGAGATGCGATCATTCTTATGCCAAGATGATAAAATATTCCAGGTGGACAGGAAGGAGGAAGGAGTATAAAAGTGAGGATCCAGGGTGGGAGATCAGAAGGCCCCTGTGGGTACTTCCAAATATGTTAAGAAGAACATATGGTAGGAATTGCTGGAGAGAATTGGAGTAATAGCACACCGTGAATAGTCAAGAAGAAAGGAAAGTTCTTTTTAAAACAAAAAGAGCTAACCTTATGAGGAAGCTGAGAAATAGGCAGAGTAAAGATTGGTGAGAGAAGAAAAAAGGGCCTTAATCGAGTTACTGTTTGTCAGGAAAAAGGAAGTTGGGGTTTTATGGAGCCAGGAGATCTGCTGAGTTGGCACTAGGGTGACTGAGAAAAGGGCACTGTCCACTCAGAGCCCCCCAGCAGTCCTGGTAGAAAAGTAGGAAACATACTGGAAACAATTGCTACAAGTCTGGTTATTGTGTTAAACTGTGTGAAACTAAAGAAATTGAAAAGATCTGTTGTCTGTGAGTATGTATGTATGAGTGTGGTTTTTGGTACATCAATATTTTATTCTTTTGACAAATAGCGATTGAGCACCTGAGTGCCTGATATTTTACTGGGCACTAGGGTACACCACTGGACAAGGTATCTTGTCCTCGTGAAGCTTCTAACCTATTTGGAGAGATACAAATGTTCAACAACTGATTCCATAAATAATTCATACAGTTGTGATCAGCACTACAAAGGAGATGTGTAAGTTGCTATGAAAGTTTATAGTAGAGGAATTTCCTTTTCTCTGGAAAATCAGGAAGGCTTCCCTGAGGCAGTGATAATAGGTGATGACCAGCTGAAGAGTCAAAGAAGAACTTTCTAGAAGAGGAAACAACATGAAGAAAGGTGTGCAGTTAGAAGGAGCTGGATGAACTTCTCAGTGGGAGTGCTGTGGTATTTTAGGTGGGCAATTCTTCATGTGTGAGGCTTCCCCTCACTGCAGGATAGTTAGCGTTCCTGGTCCCTCACTCACTGAATTCTAATAGTGGCTTTGAGGGGTTGCAGTAACGAAAAAGGCCTCCATCCTAGTTCTTCCCAAACACCCCCTGGAAGGGAGATGCTACCCCCTAGCTGAAAACCACTGTGTTAGAAGAACTAGAAGTTTGATTGGAACAAAAAAGGACACAAGGCTCTAAGAGGGATGTCTGAAGGTTCCAAAGTAGGGGTGAGGAGGGAAGGGGCAGAGCAGGCAGTGCGATTTTTATTTACAAAGCTTATGTTTAGCTTATGTTTATATGATTCTGTAAACTCCAAACCATAGAAGATTCAGTTTTTGTGAAGACCTGCTTAAGAAAAAGAATAGAAATTACAAATACAGAATTGCTGTGGCCCCTCCCAGAAGAATTCCATGCAAGTGAGAGGCCTGAAGTATGCAAGCTTTATTTGTTCATGGTAAATCTGCCTCTGCTATGAGCATGTTTTACTTTTATTAAAAATAATAATAAAGGAGAGAAAAGTGTTATCAGCTTCACATATATTTTAATTATTTTTACTGTATGGAAGTTTCTCAGGATTATCATGTTATGCTCACAGTTTTCAGTAAGATTGATCATCACTTATAACGCAGTGACTGGCCCATAAAAAAAATTCACCCCTCCTTTCCTACCTCACCCCACCTCCCATAATGGTCTCCTTTTTATCATGGTCACCGAAGCAGTTGGTGAGCACCATCATTTAGGAAGCTTTCAGCCACCAAGATCAGAAAACTCAGCTCAGTTGCTTTAAACAAAAAAGAGTTATGTTCTCTCTTATGTTAACTTAGAGTTAAGTCCTAAGGTGTAGGCATTTGTAGGGTTGGGGAATTTTATGGTTCATTGATGTCATCAAGGGCCCAGGTTCTTTCCATCTTCCGGTTCTGTCATCTTTAGATACAGGCTTGGTCCTCAGCCCACTGCTTCTCATGGTCAGAAGATGGCAGCTGCAGTTCCAGGCATTTTATCCAAATAAGGCATCATCCAGGGTTGGAAAGGGGCTGTTTGTTTCTTCCTTAAATCTCTCCTAAAGAGTGAGAAAAATTTTCCCCAAATTCAGAGCAGACTTGGCCTCAATCAATACACATTGGCTAGTACCAGCCTCAACCTTAGAGCTTTCATTGGGAAGAGATTACCATGTTTGGCCTGGGCGGATCATGATTTACCACCAGAGTTGTGTGCAGGAGAGGTAGAAACCCAAACAAATCAGGACTCTGCCCTCAGGAAACAAGGAAAGAAATGGCTATTGGGTAAGCAACCTCCAGGCACCTTTACAGCGTGTGATTTGTAGTTTAAGAGCCAGCTAAGCTAGTTGGCAGTGACAGTTGGATAGTTACTGTTTCCATGTAGTTTTCTTAAAGGTATTAACATTTTTTCTAAAAATTTTAGAGCTGTAATTTCCACTTTTTCTTGAAGCCACAGAAGGTGAGTCCCAAGACCCTGTGACAGAGAATGATGATGGTGGCTTCAGTGAAGAGTGGGAAGCCCAGAGGGACAACCGCCTAGGGCCTCATCACTCTACGACGGAGTCACGAGCTGCTGTGCAGGAACTTTCCAGCAGCATCCTGGCCAGTGAGGACCCAGAAGAAAGTATGTGTGTTACTATACATGGTAGAGTCATGGCTGGGGTCATTTAGGGGCTACATTACCAAACTCTCAAAGATAAAATGGATCGAGAGTGGTACAGTCTAATTCTGAATAACAGAGTATAGCACTTAGTGAGAAATATTAATAGTTGTTGCTTTTCTCATAGCTATATTTGTTAATGGGCCAAATTCTGCCTCTCAGATTTTTGAAAGTGTCCCTTTACAGCCTGAAATTTTGCATTTGTTTTAAAAGGTAAAAGATTTTTTGAAATTATTATTCCAGTAAGACTCATGACTGCAATATTTATGTACAAAAATTTCATTACTATATTTCCTCTTTGCTCTGTAGAGATCTGTGGGTTTGAATGTTTCAGCCTTTTACATCATTATTCCCTTTACTGGAAAGCACTCTATTTTATTAATTTTAAAGGAAATCAAAAGGATTTTGGCTATTGGGAGAAATGTAAACATTTGTTCAGTGTCTAAGATATGTTGTCACTTAGACTTAGGTTAGCACTTGGGGCTTCTTGGGAACATTATCAGCCAGTAGAGCCCCCCCCCCCCCCCCGCCTCCTTGGTTAGGGTTCCAGCATTTCTTCAGTTAATTTTAGAGATAATGATTATTAAGAGATTAGCACATTTTCCAAGTAAATTATTCTCCGTGTTTTTTTTTCTCAGGAAAGGGAAGCTCTTGATTGATTAAAACATTATGGTGAAAATACTAAGTACTTTTTAAAGAAGCAAACACCTAAATTTCTTGGCTTCTTTATTCACTAATAACTAATTGTTATGATCTTGACATTATCCTTGAGCTTGAGCAGAACACAACACTTCTTACATATAGCTCAGCCTTAGTCTTTTAACTGGGACAGAACCTGGGCACATATTTAACTTTGGTGCTTGGCTGAGTTTTCCAGATGTTAGAGTCAGCTATAGCCTGCAGCTTTCACACTCCAGGGAAACTAGACACAGTTGCCTCGTCTTACAGCCACGCTTGAGCTTCCCTTTGCTGATATATTCTCTGCCTGCAAAGTTACCACCGTAATTAGGTTGTGTCTTCTGTTCTCTTTTCTCGAAGGTGCCTACAGCCAAAAGAAGTAATATAGCTGTTGAGTATATAGCAGTCTTTCATGACTGACCTTGCATCTTGAGTTCTCTCTCCTCATCATCTTTCATGTTCTCTTTGTCTCTACTTTTTTTTTTTTAAAGGAAAACCTGAGTATTGCCCCTTCTAATTTCAGAATGATATTTCTTTTTCTAGGGCCAGTGTAAACTAATAATTGATACTCTTTCATCATCTTAGCTTCCAGTAATGTAATCCTCTCCGGACAACCTTTTAAAATCAGCATTCGATAGAAAACTGAAGAGTTTTGTTTTTTTTTTTTTTTTAATTAGAAATGTAAACTATTAACAAAACTTTTTTAAAGTTTATTTTAGGGACAGAGCATGAGCCGGGGGGAGGGGCAGAGAGAAGGGGAGACACAGAATCAGAAACAGGCTTGAGTCTGAGCTGTCAACACAGAGCCTGACGCAGGGCCCAAACCCACGAACTGTCGATCAAGACCCAAGCTGAAGTTGGATCCCTAACCTACTGAGCCACCCAGGTGCCCCTAAAATATTTTTATCTCATGTGAGGCAGTTGGTCTTCCTTCTAGTGAATTTCAAAATATACTTCCCTCAAACATCATGCCATGAGTAGCAGGCTCATCCTAAGTGTACTAATCAGTAGAGTTAAAATGTATCAGCATAGTGAAATTAGCCTGTTGTGTTTTCAGGACTGGAAATTTGACTCTAGATAATCTTTTCTGTAACCTCAAGGGAAGTGAGGGAGAGGAATTTTGCTATTAACTTCAAGTAGAAGGAGAGGTTTTAGTAAAAAAGTAAAATAATACATTTTAGGCAAGTGGGTTTTTTTGGTTTTTTGATTCTTTTTAATGTTTTATTTATTTCTGAGAGAGAGACAATGTGAATAGGGGAGGGTCAGAGAGAGAGGGAGACACAGAATCCGAAATGGGCTCCAGGCTCTGAGCTAGCTGTCAGCACAGAGCCCGACGTGGGGCTCGAACCCACGAACCGCGAGATCATGACCTGAGCCGAAGTCAGACGCTTAACCGACTGAGCCACCCAAGGCGCCCCAGGTGTTTTTGTTTTTTTTTTTAAGCCTTTATTTTTGAGTACTCTCTATACCTAACATGGGGCTCAAACTCACAACCCCAAGGTCAAAAGTTGCATGCTCTACCAGCTGAGCCAGCCAGGCGCCCCTCAGGCAGTTTTTAGTATGTTTATATTTATTAAAAAGATAATAGGAAATACTGTTTTTTATGTTACTATATTTAAGCAAGGCACATATGACTCTGCTAGAGTTGTTTAAAGAAATGTTACAATTAAAGTAATATTCATCGTAATTTATTATCTTCACCATGTCTTAGATTTGGTAGACCAAGAAATGTTCTTTTTAATATTAAAAGAACACCATATTACTTGAAGTCATTTTTCAGAGTCGATAAAAATAACAGAAGGCCCAGACCCCAATTAGCAAATAGCAGTAAAATAATAGCCAGTCCCAGCATTAACACTTGCCAGTAGAGGGGTGTCTAGCTGGCTCAGTGGGTAAAGCACACTACTCATATCTCAGGGTCATGAATTAGAGCCCCATGTTGGGCATGGAGCCTACATTAAAAAAAAAAAAAAAACATTTGATAGTAGAATACTGTTATTGCATTTTGACCAATGTAAGCAATTTTGATTGCTGTGGTTTTAGTTATTTGGCTATGGCACATTTTGATTGAGTAAATCAAAAGGAGCTATTTAAAGAAAAATTCCTGAGCAACATGATATCTCTTAGGTTTTATATACTGGTTCAGTTTCTTCTGCTTATATGTGAATAAAATTTGACACTTTAGTAAATGCCTAAGGAAAAAAAATGATGGTTTACTTCTTTGTTTCCTTTCTCTATTTTAATTTTGCTAATAAAATATACTTCCATTTTTCTCTCCATTAAAATGAATTCTGTGAAGTATAACTAACAGCATTTGCCATAATAATTGCAATGAAACATAAGCCTTTAAGTGAAAAAAGTGAGACCACAATTTTAGGCTTGATTTAATACATTTTTTTTGTTTCTATTTTATAGCTTTATTGAGGCATAATCCACATAATATATACAATTCACCCATTTAAAGTGATATCTTTAGTATATTCACAGAATTGTTCAACCATCACCACAATTAATTTTAGAACAGTCTCATCACCTCCAAAAGAAATCCTACACTCCTTAGTTGTCCAGCTCTCCAATCCTTTCCATCCCCCCCATCTAAAGTACACAATGCAGTGATTTTTATTGTATTCACAGAACTGTGCAACCATCACTACAAGTGAATTTTAGAACATTTTTATCACCTCAGAAAGAAAGTCTGTACTCATTAGCTCCCATGTCCCCCCAACACCAACAAATACACTGTCTTAGATTTGCCCACCCTGGACAGTTCATGTAAATGAAATCATACAATATATCATCCTTTGTACTGGTTTCTTTCCCTAAGGCTAATGTTTTCAAAGTTCACCTATGTTGTAGTATGTATCAGTACCTCATTTATTTTTTTATAGGCAAATAGTATTACATTCTATGTATATACCACATCTATTATCCATTCATCAGATAATAGACATCTGAGTTGTTTCCATTTGGGGCTGTTATGCATAAGGTTGCTATGAATATTCATGTACCAGTTTTCGTGTGGACATGTTTTTATTTCTCTTGGGTATATACCCAGGAGTAGAATTGCTGGGTCCTATGGTAACTCTGTGTTTAACCTTTTGAGAAACTGCCAGACTGTTTTCCAAAGCAGCCATACTATTTTACATTCTCACCAGCAGTGTGTGGATGCTGCAGTTTTTCCTCACCAACATGTATTATCTTTTTGATTATAATCATTCTAGTAGGTATAAAGTAGTGTCTCATTATGGTTTTCAATTGCATTTCCCTAATGCTAATGATATTGAGTATTTTTTTGTGTGCTTATTGGCCATTTTTATTTTTTCTTTAGAGAACTATATTCAGATCTTTTGGCCATTTTTATTTGCCTCTTTATTGAGTTGTAATGATTCTTTGTATATTCTAAATACAAGTTTGTTTTCAGATAACTGCAAAATGTTTTTCCTGCATTATTTTAAAAATCTCATTTCTGTAACATTTTTTTTCCCCCAAGGACTTGGTTTTAGTTTCTTATAGCACTTAACATTTGAAATTGAAATCTAAATCTAAGGCCATTCTATGTTTTAGCCTTTATATGTGCCAAGAACTTTTCCTGTATTATTTTTTAACTTTTTTTTAATGTTTATTTATTTTTGAGAGAGAGAGACAGAGCATGAGTAGGAGAGGGGCAGAGAGAGAGAGACAGAGACGGAGATACAGAATCCAAAGCAAGCTCCAGGTTCTGAGTTGTCAGCACAGAGCCCAATGAGAGACTTGAACTCATGAGCTGTGAGATCATGACCTGAGTCAAAATCAGACCCTTAACTGACTGAGCCACCCAAGTATACCCCCCCCTTTATTTTTTTAATGTTGATATATGTTTGAGAGAGAGAGACAGAGCACAAGCAGGGGAGAAGCAAAGAGAGAGGGAAACACAGAATTCGAAGCAGGCTCCAGGCTCTGAGCTGTTAGCACAGAGCCTGGCGTGGGGCTCGAACCCACAAAATGTGAGATCATGACCTGGGCTGAAGTCAGACACTTAACTGAGTCACCCACATGCCCCTAGTTTTTAATTCTTGATAACAGCCCTATGTAATAGCTCATAATCCCCATCTTAGAGCTGAGGAATTTGAGGATTAAAAGAAGTTAATCACTTTGTTCTGGATCATACAAGTACTTAAATAGTAGCACTGGCCTCTTCTGTACATGTGAAACTGGTGTATGTATTCATCACTCTGGGAAGGTTAGCAAGTTCAAGGGTAGCTGACCCTGTAGTTCATAGCATTGGATTTCATGGGTCATAAGTTTATCTTTTCCGCTAAGGAAGACTTCAGTCTGGCTGCCACAACTCAAGAACACTGGTTTCTTCATAATACCTTACTAACCAGCCCTCTGTTTATTTCTCACCCACATGTGGAACACCCCATTCTTCCCAGGGACCTCTGCCTCTGTCCCCTGGAGGTGGTTTCTCTAACCCAGGCAACTAAACTTTGAAATCAGGGTCAAACTTCAGTTGGGAGTAATTACTTAACAGAAAAATGAAAGCCACTTGTAAAGCTTTATGGTTGAATAATGGACTCGAAGTTAAAACATATCTTTTGAGTCCATATTTTAGCCTTTACTTAATTGTATATTTTTTTGAAAAGAATTTGAAGGAAAAAAATGTTGGATAACAGAAAACCTATGGCATTTGCATTTCTTGCAAGTTTTAGAATCATCTTGTCAATGTCTACAAGCTACATTTCAAAAAAACAGAAATGTAAAGAATTTTGAATACCCAAAACAGTTTTGAAAGAGAAGGAAAAATTGGTGGATTTATACTATTTGACTTCAGAACTTACTCTAAAGCCATAGTAATTGGGCACCTGGGTGGCTCATTCGGGTAAGTGTTCAGCTTCAGCTCAGGTCATGGTCTCACGGTTCATGAGTTCAGACCCGCATCTGGCTCTCAGTGGTGACAGCTCAGAGCCTGCTTCAGATCCTCTGTTGCCCTCTCTCTGCCTCTCCTCTGCTCATGCTCACTCTCTCTCTTTTAAAAATAAATAAACACTAAAAAAAAAAAAAAAAAAGCCATAGTAATCAGTTCAGGCACAAGGAGAGGCATTATAAATCAGTGAAACAGAATTGCGAGTCTAGAAGCAAATACTTAGATTTGTGGTCAATAATTTTTTTTTTTTACAAAGATGCTAAAATAATTCAACAGGAAATGGATATGTAATCTTTTCAACCAGTGGTGCGGGGACAATTAGATACCCACATGCAAAAGAAAGAATGGAAACTCCTGCCTCACCCTATCCATCCATCATTCACACAGTCAAAAATGAACTCAAAATGGATCATAAACTGAAATGTGAGTGGTTAAACTAAAACTTCTAGAAGAAAACATTAGAGAAAAACTTTAAGACCTTGGGATGGGCAGAGTTCTTCAATACAACACTGATATACAGAAGAAAAAGTCGATAGATTAGACTTGGCCAAAGTTAAAAACTTTTGCACTTCAAAAGATACCATTAAGAGGAGAGATATTTGTACACCCAGTTTCATAGCATTACCCACAATAGCCATGAGGTGGAAGCAACCCAGGGATCCATTAATGGATGAGCATATAAATAAAATGTGTATACATACTCTGGAGTATTATTCAGCCTTGAAAAGGACATTCTAACACATGCTATATAACATGGATGAACTTGAGGACATTATGCTAAGTGAAGTAAGCCAGTCACAAAGAGGCAAATCCTGTATGATATGAAGTACCTAGAGTAGTCAGACTCAGAGACAGAAAATAGAACGATGGTTGCCAGAGGCTGGCGGGAGGGAAGAAAGGAGTTTGTGTTTAATGGGTACAGAGTTTTAGTTTTGCAAGATGAAAAGAGTTCTGTGAATGGATGATAAGAATAGTGGTACAACAGTGTGAGTTTACTTAATGCCATTGAGTTGTGTATTTTACCACAACTAAAACCACAAAAAAAAAAACCCACAACTTTTTTTTAAAAAGATACCATTAAGAAAAGGAAAAGAGGGGTGCCTGGGTGACTTAGTTGGTTAAGCATTCATTCAACCTTTGATTTTGGCTCAGGTTATGATCTCACAGTTTGTAGGATCCAGCCTGGCATCAGGCTCTGCTGATAGTGTGGGACCTGCTTGGGACTCTTTCTTTCTCTCCCTCTCAAATAAACAGAAAAAAAAAAGAAGGAAAAGAAGGCACAGACTGTGAGAAAATCTATACAAATCATATTTCAAGTTCTATTCAAGACTTGTGTTGAGAATATATATACATATAAAGAATGCTTACAACTCAATAATATGGAAGATTAACCATTAAAAAAATAGGGAAATGCTTTGGATAAACATTTCACCAAAGGAGAAATATAAGAGGTAATAAACACTTCAACACCATTATTCAGAATGGCTATCATCACAAAGGCTAGCAATACCAAGTGTTGGTAAGGGAAGTAAAGAAACCAGAGCCCTCAGGCATTGCTGGTAGCAATGTAAACTAGTGCAGCCAGCATGGAAAACAATTTGGCAATTTCTTAAAAAACTAAAGATAAAGTTACTATATTACCCAGCAATCCCATTTATAGGAATCTACCCAATGGAAATGAAAACAATGTCCACACAAAGATGTGTATGCCTGGTCAGCGCAGAACGTTCATAGCACCATTATTCATAATAGCCCCAAACTGAAAACAACCCATTGTCCATCAACTAGTGAAATAGTGTATTCATACAGCGGAAAACTGACCAGTAAAAAGAAAGTACAGACACGAGCAGTATCTTGGGTAAACCTCAAATATCTTGGGTAAACCTCAAAAATATGTTACGTTGAAAGAAGCCAATCACAAAGACTACATACTGTTACATTTCCGTTTCTCTGAAGTGTCTAGAAAAGTCAAATTTACACAGAAGATATCAGTGTTGCTTAAGGCCTACAGTGATGGGAATGTGGATTGTGGTGATGGTCGGACAACTCTATAAATCTTTTACAATAATTGAACAGTGGGTGAATTTTATGAAGTAAATGATAACCTGTCTCATAGGAGTTCTTGTGAAGATTTGTTAGAACAAGTGCCGCATGTAAACTAGGCAGTCAATAGATGACCAATATTGTTCTTGTTATACATGACAACAGCATCTAACTGTGAAAGACCACAGAGCCAGCCATATAGAATCTGAAACTCATATTGGCAGAGAACAGAAAAGAAAGAAAACCTAGCTAAAGCCAATATTTACATATCGTTTACTGCTTTCTCATTCAATACAGGATGGAATACGGCAGTGACATTTTTGAACTGATGGCAAAGAGTGACAAACTTTTATATTCATAATCTTTTCCTTTTTAGGGGGAGTAAAACTTGGATTGGGGGACTTCATTTTCTACAGTGTTTTGGTTGGTAAAGCTTCTGCAACAGCCAGTGGAGACTGGAACACAACCATAGCCTGCTTTGTAGCCATATTAATTGTAAGTATACACTAATAAAAACATGTCTGAAATCCTCATCTCAGAACTCTGATTATGCTGTCCCTTTAAGGCAATCTGTTTATTTTTTAAGGTTTATTTATTTTGAGAGACACAGAGACAGCACAAGTGGGGAAGGGACAGAGAGAAGGGGAGAGAGAGAATCCCAAACAGACTCCTTGCTGCCAGCACAGAGCCCAATGCAGGGCTCCAACCCATGAGACCA
Organism: Hyaena hyaena; assembly: GCF_003009895.1. Classification (NCBI taxonomy): domain Eukaryota; kingdom Metazoa; phylum Chordata; class Mammalia; order Carnivora; family Hyaenidae; genus Hyaena; species Hyaena hyaena. Next base: position 718,150 of record NW_024081483.1, read on the forward strand.
TGAGATCACGAGATCATGACCTGAGCTGAAACCAAGAGTTGGACACTAATGGACTGAGCCACGCAAGTGGCCCTAAGGCAGTCTGTTTTAACCGTAGCTGGGCTGGGTATGCCAGTCACCTAGAGAGCTTTTTAAAAACAAATCATTGAACCTCACCTAAGTTGTTTGCCACCTGGCCACCCATTAAAATCAGCCATTAAAATTGTTCATCCCTGTCCTGAGATGTTAATTGTGTGGGTTTTTTGTTTTTTTTTTTTTAATTCTCCAGAAAGTTCTGATAAACACCTCTGATTGGGAACGGCTACTTCAAGCCTGGCAGCATAGACATGTAGGAATGAGCTGTGTTAGATCAGTCTTATAGGGGCACTCAGATCCTCACTTAGTCCCTGAATCTGGTGGTGGTTTTGCCTTTAAAGCAAGTCTCCAGGGGCAGCAGGTCTGAGGTGAGAAAAGCTAACACGATGCACGGTGCCATGTAGGTCTTGTAGCACCACAGCATGAAGCCCGAGGCTTTCAAAACTATAAGTGACTCTTAAGATATGTCGTATTGGTATTTTTGCTAAAGATGTGCTGTCTTTGATATGTGTCCATGAAGTTAGATGAGAGATGAGATGAGAGCCATTACCCATTTACTTTATGAAAAACAGAATTTTCATGTGTCTTCTTTTCTTTCTTTCTTTCTTTCTTTCTTTCTTTCTTTCTTTCTTTCTTTCTTTCTTTCTTTCTTTCTTTCTTTCTTTTCTGGATGTGTTGTATCTTTTAAGAGGAAAATTACTTATTTTGGATAAACTTGAAATGATAATCAGACATTGTCTTAGGGTGAAAAAATGGACTATATTATATGGCTGCTCTGTGCTGACAAGAAAGCAACACCGGTTTCTGAAAGTGCCTGTTACACCACTTTGCCTTTTTTGGTAACAGAAAGAAATCCAAGGAAGATTTTTGCTTTTACAAAAAAAGCTGTTAGCATACTAATGATAGGTCTTTCATTAAAAAAAAGCGGCATAATTGGAACTTTCAGGAAGTGGGGATATGTTTCACTTTGTGCTCTTTTGGCCTATAAAAGGCTTTGTAGGAACACTCTACTTTCAGATAGAGAAACCTGTATATGCTCCGTAAACTTTTATTGGTTTATTCTGTGAGCATCTCTTTGCCCCCCTATACAACATAAAGGATGCTTCTCACTTCTGGGACTTTAGCCAGCCAAACTAAACTCACAGTAGCCAACTCAATATTCTAAGTAGAAATTTCAATATTATTTAATTTAAAAAAAATAGTTTTATTTTTGGATTCTATTCCTTACCTGGAATTAAGGAGTGAAGTAGCAACAGTGTGTGGGTAATGAACTCTGTGTTGCAAAGGAAAATAAATACTGTTTCCAAATTGAATGAAAAAAATTGCCCTAAAATTTAACCTCAAAGGATAATATTCAGGGAACTAAATAGAGGCCAGGACTTGTGATTGGGTTGTTTTTGCATGAAATACGTTGATAATTTTGTCTGAGTTTGTGTCTTCTCCCCTCTTCTCCACAGGGTCTGTGCCTTACATTATTACTCCTCGCCATTTTCAAGAAAGCTCTGCCAGCTCTTCCGATCTCTATCACCTTTGGGCTTGTTTTCTACTTTGCCACAGATTATCTTGTACAGCCCTTTATGGACCAGTTAGCATTCCATCAATTTTATATCTAGCATATTTGCAATTAGAATCCCATGGATTTTTCTCCTTTGACTGTAATTAAACCTGGGGAAGACAAAGATGATTTTCCTGTGTCCACATCTAACAAAGGCAAGATTCCCAGCTGGACTTTTGCAGCTTCTTTGCAAGTCTTCCTGACCACCTGTACCATTGGGCACTGGAAGAAGATGTCCACAGAAAATGATCTTGAACATATGTCATCGTGACGGACTGAGTCCCTCGGTGCAGAAACTACCAGATTTGAGGGACGAGGAGGAGGAGGAGGGACAGACCAAGAAGTTGCTGTGCTCCCACCAGCAGTTTGACCCTTGGTCACGGGTGGATTTTACCAACACTGCAGACTCTCAGGACTACCATTACCGAGAAGTTAAATGACATGGTTTAAACCAAACAGGACTCTCCATCTTAAACCACATGTTGAAGATCAACCTAATAAACCTGTATTGAACTCTGAACCTTTTCAGGAGGTACTGTAAGGAGAGCAGGCACCAGCAGCAACATGAAGAGGTTTTTGAAAAGGGGCTCCAACTTTCACTTTCAAGCCTTTCTGCTGCAGACTTAAACCATTTTTAAATAAGACTTTTTTTTTTCACCTTGAGTCAAGTCCGATATGTAGGTTGATTTTGAAAATTTTGTTTTCAAGCACTGAAACTCAGTACCATCTACGGTTGCATTTCTTCCCATGGCCAGTCTGAACTTACCTGCTTTATCCTAAAAGTCTTAACCTCAGGTTCCAAACCCAGTAATTTCTGGAGAGAATGGAACTATATCTAAACAGTTTCCTGTCAGCCTTAGGTGAATTCTGGATTTTCCACCAAATTCTTTATTTTTAGACATACTTGTAGGTTTACTTGCCCTGGATGCTTCCATTGTTCCCATCTCTCCCTGACTCCCCATAAGCATTCTCTTCTACAGCAAATGAGACAGCTCTGTTGTGGTAGCAGATGGTCCAGTTACTCTAGGATTTTACTCTTTGTGTGGTGCAAAGAATGTGTTATGAATCAGTGCTATCAGCCTCACTGTCATAATTTCTTCAGTAGCAAATACAGTGTGTGCCCAAAGACAGTAGAATTAAAGAAGAGTAAAATGGCTGGTGAAGCACTTTCTGTCCTGGTTTTTCTTTTTTTACTGCAACCCATTGTCTCTGACACTAGGTCAGAATTTGAACCAATAGCCAAAAGCTGATGGGTTTTGAAGTCAGTTGTGTCAGTACAAAGGAAGAATCTGGAGAAAGCCATGATTTTACTGGGTAAGCCACGGGAGAAGCTAGGGTCAGGAGGCGAAACAGATGCTGAGAAGAGAAGGGGCCTCTAACAGTCCATGGGACAAAATGAGCCAGTATCCCGTGGGCATATCTTGAGGAGGAGAACCAAGTTGTTCCTCAGGAACCTCACAGTGGGTGTTTTGTGCTTTCCCTTCTGACTTCCCTTTCAAACGAGTGCACCTGTGTGTACTTTGAGGTGGGCAGTGGGGTCAAGGTCCTGTGCAGTTCAGCGGGACAGTGCACATGAGCAGAGCCATCAGCCTGTGGGCACAGGACACCTGTAAGTGGAGCTTTCCCGGGAATAGCCCGTCTTTTACCACTGACACCTTTAGCCACAGTGATCAGACTGTGAGCATTTGTGAGACACTTAGTCTCCCCCTGTGGCTGAAGAAAGGCCAGCTTTTCTTTTTCTTCCTGCTCTGTCTCCAGCCTATCATATGATCTTGTTTGCAGTTCTCCTTGCAGTTTTTTTGGGTTTTTTTTTTAACACTTTATTTTATTTTATTCTTTGAGAGACGTAGAGCACAGTCTGAGGAGGGGCAGAGAGAGACACACACACGCAGACTCCAAAGCAGGTTCCAGTCTCTGAGTTGTCAGCACAGAGTCAGATGCGGGGCTTGAACCCACGAACACAAGATCATGACCTGAACTGAAGTTGGACACCTAACTGACTGAGCCACCCAGGTGCCCTGTCCCTGCAGTTTAGAATATTTGTTTTCTGTCACAGAATGTTTTTTATAAGAAACTAAATTTAGCAGTAGTGTGGTGGTCATCACGAGCATAAGCAAAAACTGGCTCATATTAGGTAGTTGAAAAATGCAGGGAAAACAAGTCTCTGCACAGAAAGAGTGGGGCTTAAAATAGTAGGTTGTCTCATCTCTTTGTTTAGTCCCTTATTTCCAAGATTTTTTCCTCAGATATGTAGCAGTGTATTATCTTCTAGAAAGACACATGATTCAACCACTACAGCAAAGCCACCTGAACATGTTTGTGATTTGAGGCAGCCTTGAGGGAGCCCCTAGATCTAGACTAGTTTATTAGTGTGATGGCCCCAAAAGTACCGTATCTTTCATGAAAGGTTTTATCCCAAAAGAGGGTATGTGGTGTGCGTGTGATTAAATCCGTCCTTTGTATCACCGTCCTGTGTAGAAAAATGGCAATAAATCTCACTTTCTACATGACAGAACCACAGCTCAGTGTAGAGAGAACGCTTGCTTTTCTTTAAATCACCAATCTCAGATACAGAACTTTGAACTTTCTTCTTAGGGTCAATCCTGTTGTTTCTGAAATATCAAAACGGTAGTCTTCCGCCATGAAAAATAGATTGTCACCGGGGAAAATAGCAGCAAGGCCGCTGAGGCTGTGCCCCCCCACGGGTCAGGGGCAGCTGTGGAGCTGGGCCAAACAAAGCAGGACCAGCCCAGGGAACCTGCTTAATGAAGAGGAGGAAGAAGAGTGACCACTCAGGTCTGGGGCTGACTGGCCTAAAGAGCGTGTATGTACAGAAGGTTGCTGCAAACTAGCTTGTGGGCAAACCAACCATATTTAGAAGATTTGCGGATCTTTTTTCAAAGAGGAAGAGCGTGCTTTTCCTGTTTTTCATTCTCACTAGGTTAGTGTGTGGTCCTAGGATCACAGCTCTCACTGTAAATGATTAAATTTCTTGATTAGGAAAAAAGCTTTCTAAGCAACTTGAAAACAATCGTAAGTGAATGATTTATTGATTTTGCCACAGAAGCAACAACTAGGGAGGTGGTCTTTTCACTTCTGAATTCTTGAATCCTCAGTTTTTAAAGTGTCTTGTTTTTAAAAACCCTCCTTCTATAACCGATGTCCGTACAAGAAGTTTAGTACTTATCCTTTACTTGGCCTCAAAAAACTTAATATAGTAGTCGTGGTCATAATTTGTAGAATATGAGACAAAAGTTAAGCTCCCACGTAAGATCTTCCAGGCTCAGCGTCTCAAGGAAGGCTGACTGCCAGGGGCTGGCCTTGCACTGTTACCCATTCCTGATCTAGCCCTAGAAGAGAAAGAGCTCAGAAGCCATTGTGAAAACATTTATTCAGTGTCTTCCATGTTCCTAGCATGGTTATCGAGTCTAAAGATGTGAAGATGGGTAAGACCTGTCCTCAGAATACATCTGTAGGTTCCTGTCTTCTTATATGTGCCATCTTGAAGTTCCCTAAAATATTAGGTACTTGTCAGTACTCCCTTTTTATGGTTACCGTCACTGAGGGCTTTTAAAATTGATGTTATAAAGGTAATCTTGATTCTTCCAGAAACCAACCCTTTCAGTGAAGCACTCCTTTTTCTCTGTCTGCTTTCAGATAGTCTATAACGGCCTGACCGCCATTCACCTCACCTCTGGGGTGTCCACAAAGCTGACTGTAAAGGGAACTTGAAAACCGGACTTTGGGTCTTGCCTGGGATGAAACCATATTCTCGTCATGCGTTTGAGCCCAGAAGTGATCCTTACGATTTTCTTGATTCTCTTTAAATTCCCCCAAACACAGGAGATTAAAAACAATGGTTTCAACTCTTCATAGCCCTCAGTGAAATTGCCGAGCAGCATCTAATAAGGCTGCCCTCACGCTCACCTCCCGAATCCTCTGGATGGCATCATCCGAACCGCCCTCTCCTCTGGTAGGAAACACCTCAGATGCGTGTATATAAAAATCAGCCTGGTGCTGACATGAGCCCTTTCTTTGACTGTTTACCAGGGCCTCAGATGCCTGCAACATTGCCCTCAGGAAATAGCTGGGCCCGCCCTGGGCCCTGGAACATGGTGTTAGCACTTGAGCCTGGTGTGTGTAGCAGGAAAGATTTCCCAGGAAGCAATTTTCCTTTGATAATAAATAATTGTTGCAAAGGGGCAGCTTCAGAATGAACCATAGACAGTAGCAAGTACAGGACCGTCCATTCCCTGCGGGACTGGAGGCGCTGGCTGCAGGCTTCAGCGGGAATGCTGGCGTGCTCATCATCTGGCTTTTGCTTCCACGGGCACTGCTTTGTCCATGATTCAGACAGACTGAATACATCTTTTTTAAAATACCTTTCAAATTCTTGGTAAGATATAATTTTGATAGATTGCAGATTTTCTTGTGTTTGTCAAATTAATAAAGACTGCATGAACCCAGCTGTGCTAATTTTCTTACGTGAAAGCAGTATAATGTGTCACCGGGAGCTGCTGAACTGTTATCAGACACAGTTAAGAAACAAATGCATGGTTTCTGTTATTCACTCATAATGGAGGGGTATGGATCATAGCAGGCCACAGCTCTGAAGGATACAGTGTTAAGTCTATTTATGAAAAGTCTTGAAACAACTATTCTAAATACTTAGCTTCTGAAAATATTTTTTTCTAGAAAATAACTCAAATTGATGTAAAACCTTTCAAGAACTTCTAGAATGAGTATGTTGTAGTGCTGTGCAGATATTTTATGTGCTAGAGGATTATCTTTTTAAAATTATTATGGGGGTGCCTGACGGGCACAGACCGTAGAGCATCCAACTCCCAGGGTCATGAGTTCAAGCCCCACATTGGGTGTAGAGCTTACTTTAAAAGGTGGGGGGGGGGGGGGCGAGTAAAGAATTATGTAGGTGACATCAGTGGGAAAAAACATTCCTTTTATTGATTGTCCTGTCATTTTCCTAAAACTCTCCAAAACCTTTTGTTTCTAAATGGTGAATAGCATATAAAATGTTGGGAATTACTGGTCAGAAATAAGATTGTGGCAGGAAAACCAAAGTTGGCCATTGTCTTCAGAAGGAGCATATAAGAGATGCGTGCCTTCCTGGCTACATTGGCTAAGGGCATCAGGAAGCAGGGAAGGTGTTCATTGTTCATTCCCTCCTTTGGGAACTACAGGCATCGTTTGCTTTTTTAATCGTGTAGCCATGTCACTGAAGTCTGCCACAGATCTATCATGATTTGTCCTCATCAGCTGGGAGAGGTTTCTGAATTTTAGGGGCATTGACAACGGTGTTCTTAATGAGAATGAAGAATGTCCTCTGGCAGGGTTGAGAAGCAAGAATAATGAGCTTGGAGTCCCAGCATCACTCGGTAAGTACCACAGTCTTACGTAGCCCAACCATTCTCTCTAGGGACGTTTCTGTGTGCTCTGGATGTGTGTGTGGTTAGGGGAATATTTGCTTAGGATTTGGTTAGAAGAGAAATGACAGCATACGTACGTGAGTACAAGCAAGTACAGTGTTGCCTCCTTACATCATTTGACTGGGAGTGTAGAGCAATGGAGATGTCCACAAAAGACAGGTTTTAAGACCAGAATGTTTTCCAGAAGCAAAGTTCAAACCAAAGTTTGAGAAAAAGGGAAGAATCAGAATTGGCATGAAGACAAAGAACATATACCAAAAACAAAATCAGAAAGGAAGAAGTATGTGAGACACCCAAGGACAATTAGTTTCTGAATTAAAGTGATGATTTATGCAGAGGAAAACCCAATTAGCTAGCTCAATCTGCTTCCATATTTACTTAGAGTATACTTCCTGCATTAAATGACTTGTAGAAACCATGGAGAATGTGACCTGACCTACTCCAGGGGTCTTTCAGCACAAGGGACCTCTTAATCTTGACCAAGATTCATTCTCTTACCCGGGCTGGCCCTACTGTGCCTTGTATGCCACCCTCTAAAGGGGAGAAATGGAAGGGCTCAAACCAGGTTTGTTGGAGTCCTAATTTCTTAAGATTGTATTTTTTAAAGTACTCTACACCCAACGTGGGGCTTGAACTCACAACCCCTGAGATCCAGAGTTGCATGTTCTACTGATTGAGCCAGCCAGGCACCCCAATGGAGCCCTGATTCTTAGACAAGGGGTGACATACTTTTGCTGCCACTGTTTGTCCTTTTTTTCACCCCTTAAATTAATTGTGTAGTAGTGTCAGGTCAATTCCCCATACAAATCAGGAAAGGATTTTGTTACCCCTTTACCCATAGCATACCTTGAGTTGCACTGCAGGTAAGCTTCTGATTGTGATTAGTTTTCTTGGGTAGCAGACCTAGTCAAGAGCCACTAAACTCCAAGATATGTAAAGGAAGATATAACACCAGGAGCTAGATCAGTATTATTTACACTACATTTAAATACCTGAATTCAGGGAATTCGTTAAGGGCTGATGCATCCCCTCTGGACATGACTATCACAGTGATGAACACAGAGTAGTCTCTCAAATACTGAGAGACACTGAGGAGAGATTTGGGGGACTTTATCCTGCATCTATATTTTTAAAGATTTTGTCCACCAAGTACTGTACCCCATTAGTGCTAATTTGTTTTTCTATTTACTAATGAGATGTACTTACATATGCTGTAAAGCTTGTTTGGTGAGGTGACTGGGTTTTACTTACATGAGCCAGACCGATGTGCATGTATGATTTGTTAAGATTTTCTGAAACGCTGAAAGTGACCTCTTTGCCAATCCTTCTGCCATCGCAGGAATCTATCTGCTTGGGAAGCCCTGGTATCCCAAGCTTCCTTCCCCTGCTCCGTTCCCTCCTAGTTCAGGATTCTTCTCCGGAATAACCCAGCCAGAAGGTCATCAGTAAACATCATCAGGGGGGCGCCTGGGTGGCTCAGTCATTTAAGCATTACACTCTTGATTTCAGCTCAGGTCATGATCTCATGCTTAATAAGATGGCGTCCTGTGGCGGGCTCTGCCCTGGCAGCACAGGACCTGCTTCGGATTCTCTCTCCCTCTCTCTGCCCTCCCAGTGGAAGGGGAAGGACTCTTCTATCCTGGCTGACCTCTGTCTTCACACTGGTCTTCCTGTCTGTGCTTTCTAGGGCAGGGCTGCTAAAGGCAGAACAGACTTCTCATTTTCTTTCTGTGGCTGCTCTGGCACTCAAATTGCCCCACTGGCCATTCAGAAGGGAATCCATTGAATGTTAAGGGCCTTAGGACTTTGTGGGAAACCCACAGTGCAGCCAGCTTGCCTAGAGGTGAATGTGTTATTGATGGCATAGCCCATTTGACTCTGGTGATGTAGGATACTGCCTCCTAACCCAAGTGACCCCTTTGTGTTAGGTGGGCCCATGGCAATGACCCCGGAGCAGCTGCTGTAGGAGACCTACAGACCCACTTCTCCCCACCCCTGTCCACATGTAGCAGGTCATCCTTTGAGGGACTCTTCCTGGCCATCAAGGACCAGATTTTCCCCTTTCCCTCTTGTGCTCTAGACAAACTGATGAGGTAAGTCATAGACTGTTACAAGTGATTATGCAACTTTGGCTATTAAAGATGTGACTCACCAAAGCACTCCAAGCCTGTGATAATTGTTGCACGAATTGACTTTTGTTTTTAAGTCAAACGCACTGGTAAACGTTTTTGTGAGGGGAGGCAGGTGATCTGACCTGGAGAGGCTGGTCTCAGTTGGAAGTCAAGGTGAGCAGGCAGGGGCTGCCCGAGAGGGGCTGCAGCTTGGAAGCTCCTGTAAGGCCCTCCGTCTCCAGGCAGCACCCTAGCCTGGGGGCAGGAGGAGGAGGGCAAGGCCAGGCCGTCCCCGCACAGGGGCCCCCGCCCCGTCCCTGGGGTCCACCCCTCACGGGCCAGGCCGGGCCGGTCCAGCAGGTTCAGCAGCCGCGTCCCTAAATCGCCCCTCCCCCGCCGCCCCGGATCCGTCTCCTGCTGTGGGGGCCTCGGGCTTGCGGCTTCCGTCCGTTTCCCGGGGGTCTGACGCTCGCGGGGGGGTGGGGGGGTGCCTGCCACCGGGACACACGCGTCTGTGATTGCCTCGGCCCGGCTCTCTGGACCGTACAGGGAAGCCAGCAGAGAAGACCTCTTGTCCACCCTGACGCCTCTGGCAGGATGAAGGGAGCCAGTGCGGGCAAGTGCATGCAGACCCCCGGGGCCTGCCCCCCAGCTGGCCGCCAGCACTGCACGCTCCCCCCCCCGCCCCCCCGTGGTGTGGGGACCAGCTGGCTGAAGCGGTGGGGGGAGCTGGGTGTGTGCACTCACCGCCCCATCCTAGGCCTCCTGGGACGGAGTTGCTCAATAAGTGTTTGTGAGTAAATGATGTAATGGGTGGATTAGGGGTCCGCAGGAGGGGATTTCCATGCAGGGCGATATAAACAGGTCATGTGTGGGGGAACATGTTTTAAGTAAGAACAAACATTTACCAATTTTGCCCTTGTTTACAACGGAGAATGTGGAGCCAGGAGGTCAGTTAGCCTTATCTGCTTAAGGGACCCCCAGTTTTATAAATAGATGGTCAGAGTTTAATCCAAACAGGATTCCTACCCCAGGCATGCTTGTGACATTGAGAAATAAATCTATGGGTTTGTCCTGGCTCAATGTCACCACGTTAAATGTAGGAGGAATAAAGAGACAGCACAGTTCTTAATACTTCCACTTACCCCTCAGGTAACCAAGAAAAGCCCCAGAGGAATCTACTTGTCCACTAAAACCAATTCCATTGAGCATTTACTATCAATGTGCCTCAGACACTATACCAAGCCCATCACACGTGGACTTCATCCTGCCCTGTGAGAAGGGAACCTTCCTCATTTCACAGGTGAGAAAATAGAAGCTTTGAGATGATGAGGAATAGCCCAGACTCACGCACAAGAAGAAGGTGGGGGGAAAGTAAATAAAAATTTAAAAAGGGATACCTGGGTGTCTAGGTCATTTGAGTGTCTGACTCTTGGTTTTAGCTCAGGTCATTATCTCACAATTCATGGGTTTGAGCCCTATATCAGGCTCTGTGCTGATGGTGTGGATTCTCTCTCTCAGAATAAATATAAACAAACAAACAAAAAAAAAGCAGGTGGAAGAAGTGGATTGTGCCTCTTAGCTCCAGGATAGAGGGCAATGGAGGCCTGTTTCTGTCAAACTGGATCACCTCTCTGAGACTCTGTTTTCTCCTCTGTAACATGCAGAGTCTGACAATGTTTCTGAAATTTTTTTTAAAAATATAATTTATCATCAAGTTTGAAGGTTTCTAACTAAAGCTCAACAACAGGAGAAGACAAGACCCCTGAGCGTCTAGGACTTGGCCCACAGTAGCATCCCCATGCAGAAATGTCTAGAATTGGAAAAAAAATATGGAATTTTTATTTCATAAGGTGTTTTTTTATTGTTTTATTCTGGTAAAATATACGTAAAAGTTACCATCTGAATCATTTTTAAGTGTACAGTTCAGTGGTATTTTTTTAATTAAAAAAATTTTTTTAAATGTTTGTTTTTGAGACAGAGAAAGACAGAGTAGAGTGCAAGCAGGGGAGGGGAAGAGAGAGAGGGAGACAGAATCTGAAACAGGCTCCAGGCTCTGAAGTGTCAGCACAGAACCCAATGCGGGGCTCGAACCCACGAACTGAGAGATCATGACCTGAGCCAAAGTCAGACACTTAGCCGACTGAGCCACCCAGGCGCCTCCAGTTCAGTGGTATTCAAGACATTCATAATGTGCAGCCATCACCACCATGGATCTCCAGGAGCAACCCCCTACCCCTCCCTCCTGGTAGCCGCTGACAACCGCCATTCTACTTTCTGTCTCTATGAACTAGATTGCTCTAGGGACCTCAAATTAGTGGACCCGTTCTGTATTTATCTTTCTGGGTCTTGCTTATTTCTCTTGGCACAATGTTCTCAGGGTTCATCCATGTTGTTGTAGGTTTGTTTTAATATAAAAATAACCACGACCCCATCATAAACCATCACCAAATATATTTCACCCCTCCCCCCAACATAGCACACTCCCAACCTTAAAGTTGATGTTCCCCAGATCTGTGCGTTGTGCTTGTCAGTGTCTTTCTGTGTCCCCAGGACCACATCCCCTACTTTGAGAAGAACTTCCTCTCCCACTCTGGCCACCAGTGCAGCCCAGGCACAGATGGAGGGAGACACAGAATCTGAACCAGGCTCCTGGTTCTGAGCTGTCAGCACAGAGCCCACTGTGGGGCTCAAATTCATGATCTGTGAGATTATGACCTGAGCCGAAGTTGGAACCTTAACCCACTGAGCCATCCAGGCACCCTGTTTTGTCTTCCTTTTAAAAATGAAGAAATTGCCATGCAGGAAGTTTAACATGTCCCAGCCAGTGAGTATAAACGCCAGACTCCAACCCAGGCCCGTGGACTACATGGACTTCCTGCCTTCTCCACCCCCACTATCTCCTATGCTCCCACATTCAAGGCCTCCCCCACGATGGACTTCAGCAGGCCACTGGCCTGTCACCGTTATTAACATTGTGCTGACGTTGTGAACCTCATTTGTAGTTATGTTGTGTTTAATTTGTGCTGGTCTACAATCCCTTATTTGCAATTAAGAAATTCAAAAGGCTCTGAAAAGCAAAAGGTTTCTCCTAGGTTTGTGACTAAGACCTGGCCTGAACTGGCAGAGACTATTTAGAGTCTCAATTTAGCCTGTTTAAGGGAATATTTGTATGTTTTGCTGCAGAGGTACAAGTGCAGGTAGTTTTGTTGTTGGTTTTGGTTGGTTGGTTGGTTGGTTTTGATTAAAGAGAGCTTCCAGAAAGTACTAGAGGTAATATGTCATATGTCTAGAAGTCTAGTAACTTCTAGAATCTGAAAAACACTCAACCCTGAAACACATTTGGCCCCAAGAGTTTCTAATAAGGAGTTGGGGCCTAGATATATAGAATAGGATTGTAGTTATATAAAAGCTGTAAAAGTAAAAAGCTTAGACCTAGCTTTATGCCTAAGCATTTTTAAGTGGTATTATACTCTAAAATCAGGGTCAGGATAACAGGCCCACAAATTACTGACGTTAGAGAAGCCCTCCCCCTGCCAAAGTTAATAGAACTTCCCCCTTCATTTAACTTGAGCATTGGGAGGTGAGTTTCTGAATTGAGAGGTGCTGGTGCTCTGACTTCCTGGGTAATGTTTCTAGGCCTTTGGCACAAAGCACAGACACTTGTCAGCTTCCAGGCTGAGAATTATCCAAATACAGAGGCTGAAGCGGCAGAGGGGATGAGCAGGGCCCTGGGAGTGTGGTGGAGAGAGACCGAGAAGAAAGGATGTAAAGAGCTTTGGCAGCTGGCCTGTGGGGATCCCAGTCCCAAGCCCTACCTGGCAGCCCACAGGGGACAGCAACGGCAGAGTAGGGGTTGCTCAGCTAGATGTGCAGGGGTCTTCAGAGGAGAGAGGACCTGCCCTGTCTCTGTCACTGTTGATCGAGGCACTGAGGCCACTGCCACTCAGCCACGGGACACCAGATTTACTCTGGAGGCAGGGACACCCACCCCAGTTGAGGGCGGCCCTCCAGGCCTGCATGCTGTGGGCTGGTCCCATCCCCCACACTGACCTTTGTGGGGGCCTGAGCTCTGAAGCCCCTGCCCACTTAGGAAGCAGAGGGTGGGCAAAGTGGCCTCCTCACACCTTCTCCCTCAATGTCTCCAGGAGTTCACACAGTTAGCTTCCACAGGAGACTGTAGGCCAATCCTTAAGGTGTGTGTGTGCGCACACGTGTGCAGGGGTGAGTATGTATGTTCCCATGTGGAAGGAAAGGGATGAGATCTCTGAGGCCGGAGCTGCTTGGTGGAAGCCAATCGGGAAAGATTTTCTGGAAAGCTCTCTACTTCCCTCTGTGTTGCTACCCTAACACCAATGTCTTCAAATGGCCTCTGCTCCCTCCTGGTGCCCTGTCCCAGGATCTGGACTGAGGAAGGGGCAGATGAGGTGGGTCTTTGTCAGGCTTGATGTCACTGAAGGACATCCCGGGATTTGTGTTTTCTCTCTGGATGGCCCTCGTGTCTGCAGGAAGGGTCGGGAACTATATTTCTGTCTCAGCTTTGAGAATAAAACTCCCCTCCACAGGTCAGGTGGCTTAACTTATAATAGCACCTGTCAGACATACTGAGCTTTGGACTCTCACTCTCGTGGTCTTGCTCCGTGTTTCAAGGTCCTGACTTGGATATGGCAGCAAGAGGGGAAGGAAAACAGATTAGTGTGGGATCTGAAAACGCAAAGTCAAGTTGAGGGGCAGGCTGGCAAGGGACATTTATCGCTCCCCTCCCCACCCCGCAACTTCGAAGGACTCCATCGAGGTAAATGGATATACACATGGGAGGGGGAGGGAAGAGAAGGCAGAGAGAGAAATGGAGAAATCCTCAAGTGTGAAGTGTTCTTCTTCCTGTTGGATTCCTAGTGGGCTGTAGTACAGCTTCTGTGACCTCTAGAGTGGAAATATTTTAATATTCAGGTTTGTAAGACAGTATTATTCTGGATTGACACATAGCGCCAGCATGCAGTGCCCTCCTAGAATGTAACCTCTCCACGGGCAGGACAGTCTGCATGTTAGGACAGCTTGGGATCTCTTCCCAGCTCTGTGCTTAGTGACATCACCTTGGTAGCCTGAAAACAGCCGTGGAGTATTCACGCCACGAAAGTTGATAAAGGCTACCGGACAGTGCTTTTTCCTTCCTGAGAGCTGGGTGCTATGCGTTTGCTGCCCCCGGACAGGCCTTTCCGCAGCTTCTAGGAGGGGAGGCCTTCAAGTGTCCCCGGAATGAATTAACAACCATCAGCAAGAGAGGGAAGAAGAGAAGCAGTGTTCTCTCCAAGTCCAGTTCAACAGCGCCGTGTGCCAGGAGCTGCAGGGAGACGGCAGCCTCTGTTTGCTGGCGGTGGCCCAGCCTCTGAACCAGGTTCTCATCCGGGCAACCTGCCAACTCTTGCTTCTTAGGTCTTGGCGGTCAGCGTGCAGCTGTGCTCCTTCCTGTTGGGGCTGGCGTCTACAAGGACCGTCCAGGGGTTTCCTGGGGATGATCTGGGTCAGCGTAACCTGAAAGTGGTGTGGCAGCGTCCGGTGTCCCACAGGAGTGTTCTAACCAGAACAGCTCCTGGGCCATGATCCATGGCATTGGTGGGGACTCCAGCCCTTGTCTGTGCCTGATTCTCCAGACTTCCTGTCAGTTCCACGAGCTCTCCATGTCTTTTCTTAAGCCTCAACTTGCTCACCTGAGCCTCACACAGAGGGTGGTAGAGTAGGGAAGTACCTGGGCCGCAATAAAGCTCCTACTAAGTGCGTGCTCAGTAAAAGTTCCTTCTGCCCCGTGCTGCCTCTTCCTGTTTCCTGGATTCCTTACATCCGGATCATCTCAGACGATGTCCTTCTCTATGGAATGCAACCAAGAACCCTGTGTGTCAGGTCGGATTAGATGTGCAAGAGATCTGTGGGGGAAGTGCTGCAAAGATAAGCAGGTGGGAGCAGGAACAGGAATAGACTTCAGAACGTGACGTAGACCTGGCAGGTGGCAACTGGAAGCTGTCCTTGGCCGTTTTCCTACACCGTGCTCTCTCGACGGACACCTTCAGGGCTGCCACAAACCTCTGGTACCGGCGACCATGAGGGGAAAAACATCCCCGACCTTGCAAAGTTCACAATTTAGAGGGAGAAAGTGATACATTTGTATCACTGCAGCAGTTCCAAAGTGCAATCCAGGCCCAGTGGGAGCACAGAGGCAGGCATTGAGGGAAGGCTTCCTGGAAGTGGCACACATCCTGGGAGCCTGGAACAAGTTTCCGTTCTAACCCAGCCTTACAAAAAGATCTGGCCATTTATTTCTAGGCTGTGTCCCTGGATCTGCAATCTGCCGAGATGATCCAGATGTAAGGAACCAGGAAACAGGCGGAGGCAGCACGGGGCGGAGGGAGCACCGGATAGAAAGAACTTTTACTGACCACGCACAGGTACTTCCCTACTCTACCACCCTCTGTGTGAGGCTCAGGTGAGCAAGTCGAGGCTTAAGGAGGAGACATGATTTAGTCCTCAGTTCATACACGAAGCAGCACAGGTTCCCAGTCTAGGTCTGTCTGCCTGCAAGGGCTGTACCCCTTCTGCACCCTGGGCTTCTCAGACCTGCAGGTGGGCGGGCCAGGGCAGAGGGGAATTTACAACGAGAGGGAAGGTCTCACACGTTTCCCCAGAATCTTCTTTCTAAATCTCCATTGTGTGTGTATGTGTGTGTGTGTGTGTGTGTGTGTGTGTACACCAATTGTGCACACAATTTTTGGTGAACGGTTACGTGCTGGGCACCGAGCTCACACATCCGTCTGGGGTAGAGAGGCTGAGGCTTGGAGGGGACTACCCTCCCCACCCGTTAACTGCTGGAGCCTGGCTCTTTCCCGCTGGGTGTGGGCTCTGCCTCCCTACTTTCTGTATGGGCTTCGCAGCGGGGGTGGGGACTAAGAAATCATGGGCCTGGGTGCCTGAGAAGGGATCATTGAGGAAAAACAGGAGCCGACCAGGAGGTGCCTCAGGGGCCCCGCCCCCATAGCAGGAGAAGCCGCTTCCTCCTACTTAAGGGACCTTTGACCAAGCCCAGAAAATTCCTGGCTGATGGGGGCAGGGAGTGGGGCTTCTTGAATAGAAGAAACTATTTTCCTTTTCTAGGCAGGCTTTGGGTAATTCCACTCCCTTTTCTGTGCCAAGCTTTATCTTTGCCTAAGAATTCACACGAGTCCCCAGGGGCCCCTGCTACACAGCTGCTGCTGCTGCTTCTTTCTTCATTGATGGGTAAGAAATGGGACAGATGTAAATTGCTTATGTTTTAATAAGCATTTTGCCTGAGCATCAGTGAAAACCTAGATGATCTACAGGAGCTGGGGGCTCTGAACAGGGGGCGAGCTTCCCACTGGTGTTTCTCTGCCCCAAAGGAGGCCAGGGGAGAAATGACCAGTGCCCAGGTATAAGAGGATGAGGAGAGGGGACACGCCTTGTGACCTCCCCACCTCCCATGTGGCCCAGAGCCAATGCTATTTTCCTGGGGGTAGGTGATTTTCAGTTTCAAAAAAGGGATGGCAGGCAAGAAGTGCCTTTGTTGAGAAAAAGGACCTGAGGAAAGGAAAGGAAGTGTATCACATTTGAGTCCCTAGTTTCATACTAACTAGTCCCTTGAGCACAGGTGATGGGCAGGCATGCTTTATCCTTAGCCACTGATTTGGGGAGACCCAGGTTCCCATGGGCTGATGCACCACAAACTACAGTAGACAGGGACAGAGACTGAGGGAGCGGGCTGAGCACCAATTCTGCCTGCTAGGGTGCGGGGAAGGCTTCTAGAAGAGGTGACATTTGGTCAGGGCCTTGATGAGTAGGAACTTGCAAGGTAGAGTGGATTTCCAGAGTGCATTCTACGCAGTGTGAAAAGTGGCTAGGAGAGTAGGAAACAGCAGCATGTGTGAGGAGAAGCTTAGCTGTGGCTGAAGTACAGGCATACTTTGGACATACTGCAGGGGCAGCTCCAAACCACTGCAATAAAGCAAATATCCCAAGAGTGAGTCAAATAGATTTCTTGGTTTCCCAGGGTATATAAAACTTAGGTTTTCACTATACTGTAGTCTATGAAGTGTGCAATAGCATGTCTAAAAAACGAATTTAAAAGATTTTTTAATGTTTTTAAATTTATTTTTGAGAGAGAGAGAGCATGAGCAAGGGAAGGGCAGAGAGAGACTAAGACACAGAATCTGAAGCAGGCTTCAGGCTCTGAGCTGTCAGCACAGAGCTCGACAAGGGGCCAAACTCATGAGCTGTGAGATCATGATATGAGCTGAAGTCGGATGCTTAACCGAATGACCCATCCAGGTGCTCCTAAAAAACTAATGTTTTTAAAGTGAACTGTATGTCCAACATGGGGCTCGAACTAACAACCCCTGAGATCGAGTCTCATGCTCAGTGGGTTAAGCATCTGACTTTTGGGTTCAGCTCAGGTCGTGATCTCACAGTTTGAGTTTAAGCCCCACCCCACTTGGGGCTTTGCACTGACAGCACAGAGCCTGCTTGGGATTCTCTCTCCTCCTCCTCCTCCTCCTCCTCCTCCTCTCTCTGCCCCACCCCCCACTCCTCAAAATACATACAAACATAAATAATACTTTTTTTTAAAGAAGCCGCATACTCTACCAACTGAGCCAGCCAGGTGCCCCTCAAAAAACAATTTTTCTAATTAAAAAGACTTTATTGATGAAAAATGCTAACCATCATCTGAGCTTTCAGGGCATCATAACCACTGATCACTGATCACCATAGCATATTGTAATGAAAAATTTTGAAATATTGCAAGAATTACCAACACATGACATAAAGTGAGCAAATACTGTTGGAAAAATGGGGCCAACAGACTTGTGCTAGGCAGGGTTGCCACAAACCTTCACTTTGTAAAAAATGCAATAAAGTGCAATAAAGCAAATTGCAAAAAACAAAAACAAACAAAAAACAAAAAACAACCAAAAAACCCCACCCAACAACAAAAAACCCTCAACCCTCCCAAACCAACAACCCAACCGAGGCACAATAAAGCGAGGTCTGCTTGTACAGAATTCAAGGGTGGAAGACAAGCAGACAGCTGGACACAGAAGTGTGCTGTATGTAAGGTGGGCGTGGAGGGGGATGACAGAGAGATGGACGGCTTAGAGGAAGTGGGACTGGGGTGGTGACTGGTGCCCGCCCAAGAGAATAATCACAATGGAGGGCAAGCCAAGCTCTGGCCCAGACCCAAGGGGATGCAGCACCGGTCACAGCGCGGGAGGGCGGGGGCGGGGGGGGGGGTCTCTCCACTGGGATTGGGGATGGGTGTATGCAGGGCTGGCTGGGGGAAGATGGGGCGGGGAGAAGCCAGCCAGCCTCCGCAGGCGTTCCGCGCCGCCAGGCCAACCTCTCATTCCCAGGGCGGGCACCGACGGAGCGGCGCTGCGGGCCCCGCGCGCCCGGAGACCCAGGTATGAAAACGGACGGTTGGTGACCCGGGGACAGGGGCGGCTCGCTCCGGGGCTGCTGCAGGAACGTGCCCCGCCTGGCCCGCAGGAAGAGCGGTACTGGAGGAAGTGGGGGGTCCAGGAGGAGACCCCGCCTCCGACTCTGTCCGCGGGCGGGGCTGGGAGGTCACCGGCGGGCAGGAGACGGCCGGGAGCCACAGGTGGCTACTGCTCAGCGGACGGACGCGGCCGGAGCCCCGCGCAGACGCCGCCCGCCCCCTCAGACCTTGCCTCGGTGGGACGCCTTTCCCGCACCCGGAGACCGAGCATGCCCCTCCCGGAGGTGCCGCCAGGGCGAACACGTGCCCGGTGGCCCTGGCGCCTCGCGTGGGAAGGTCACCTTTCCACTCTGGGGGGCTGCGCCCGCGCGTTCCCAGGCGGGTGGGGGGCGCGGGCACGTCCCCGGGCTGGGACTGCGGGCCGCGGGCGCCTCCTGGTGACCGACGCGGGGAAGATTCTTGCGTGGGCGGCCGACGGGGAAGGGTCTCGCGCCGGAAGGGCCGGGGCGGGGCGGGGCGGGGGGAGGGGGCTCTCCGCATCCGCTGGGGACTCGTGCGCATATGCGGCGCCTGGCGCGCAAGGACCCCAGGCACGGGTCGCGGGGCCAGTCCCCGCGATGAGGCGCAGACCCGCTCGGCCTCCGCTTCCTTCGGCCCTGGTCCAGCACCGCTGAGTTCCTCAGGCAAACAGCGCGAAAGGAGCCCCCACTGTCCGCTGGGTGTGCAGGGGGCCCTGCCCTCAGGCAGCTGGGGGAGCCCCGCGGTGTAGTCCGGTGCCCAGCACCCAGGGCTGGTCTTTGTGTTTTTCTCTCAAGTGAATTGAAATAGCCTTCCAGGCTTTCTGGACCCTGGGATTGCATATGTGCGTCTTGATCTAGTGTAATTGTAGCAGTGGTAGTAGAACCTGGTAGCAATTATAAGTCAAGTCTTCTGTCTTTCCTTCAGTCTCTGTCTTGGCTCTGCTCACCTCCACCTCTTAAGGCAGTTGGCTTTAGAGACGCATCCCGCCCTGACACTAATCTTGTCATTAGCCCTAGAACAGGACTCACAGAGCAACTGGTGCCACCCCTCCCGCATGCTGCTGCTACAGGAGCTGTGGGGCGCTGGGGTGTGGGGAGAGGAGGCAGTACCCCCTACCCACCCTCCTGCTGCGAGCCCCAGGAACCTCTTGATTTGACTATGAAAATAATGACTAAATAAATCAGTGTTTGTGCTAAATTAATGAAGCATGTACGTCGGTGAACGTGCCAGGTTAAATTTTGCTGAACTTGGCTTGTGTGTGCTCTGTTTTGTCCTTGTGAAATGAAGTCATTTTATGCTAAAAAAAAAAAAAATAGAACGTTGGTAGAATTACAGATTTGTAAATTTAAACTTACAAGTCAGTACTCGCATAATGTTTTGTACTGAAGGAGCAAATTGCTTATGTCATTCTCCCATACAGTGACATGCACACACATGCACACATATGGTGCACAGACAGAACACACACACCGCACTGCACACACCCTGTTTGCACGCACATGCTACACACCCTGTGTTGGACATGTGCACACACTGCACTCATTGTGCACACTCAGACGCCACACCGCATAGTCAGACACACACACACACACACACACACACACACGTTGTGGGGCCTACTTGTGCAGAGAAATGCTGGCTTGGGTTTACAGTAGGATTACAATTGACATTTTTAAAGCATATGAGTTTTAAAAGCATCTTTGGAGAGTTTTTTAATGCAACTTTTAAAGATGTTTATTTTTGAGAGCCAGAGACAGAGAGAGCATGAGCGGGGGAGGAGAAGAGAAAGGGAGACAGAGGATCAGAAGCAGGCTCTGAGCTCAGAGCCTGATTCTTTGGGGCTTGAACTCACAAACCTGGAGATCGTGACCTGAGCCCAAGTCGGGCACTTAACTGACTGAGCCACCAAGGTGCCCCTCAGAGAATTTCTTTTTAAAAAGTTGTATTTATTTTTTTTTAAGATTTTATTTTTAAGTAATCTCTACACCTAATGGTGGGGCTCAAACTCTGAACCCTGAGAGCGAGAGTCACATGCTCTACTGACTGAGCCATCCAGGCGCCCCTATATTAACAAGTTTTAGAAACAATTGGCGTAACGGGTTTTTAAAAAGCAATCTCTTGGGGCGCCTGGGTGGCCCAGTCGGTGTAGCATGCAGCTCATATGCTGAGAGCGCGGGGCCTGCTTGGGATTCTTGCTCTCCTCTCTCTGCCCCTCCCCGACTCATTCTCACTCTCTCTCTCAAAAAACAAAACAAAAATTTAAAAAGCAGTCTCTGGCTAAATTAAAAACAGTGAGGTGATTGTGTTGATTCAGAAGCGATCATTTAACAAGAAGTATTTTTAAATATTTATTGTGGGAGAGAGGAAGAGCCAGAGAGAGGGGGAGAGAGCGAGTCCCAAGCAGGCTCTGTGCTGTCACCGCAGAGCCCTCCCTGGGGCTCCATCTCACGAACATGATTATCTTGACATGAGCGGAAGCCAAGATTCGAACAGCCCTCAAGGCACTGAGCCACCCAGGCACCCCTCAAACAAGTATTGTTAATTGCCCTCTCTTTTCTTCTTTGAATCCTGAAAGAAGGTGCTCTTGAACTTTTAGAAGCGAGTTGTAGGCTTCCCGCCCCACGTGAGTGCCTGTGCCCCATGGCCTTCCCTCTGGTCCCCCTGCGGCTCTGAGGTCACCTGTGGGCAACGGGGAGGAAGGGATGCGCCCTGGCCCGCCCATGAAGGGTCCTGACCCCTGCCTCTCCCACAGGCTGAGATGCGGCTGCTCCTTCTGGTGCCCCTGCTTCTGGCCCCGGCACCTGGGTCCTCGGTGAGTGCGTCCCTACCTGGCCAGGCTCCCAGTTTGGGAGCAGGGATGGGGGTGGGGAATGCCCCAGGGTTTAGGACCCGGGAGCAGCCTCCCCCCTGCAGCTTGGGGCTCCCTGTCCCTGCAGGGAGGGCCAACAACAACGACAACGAAATTCTTTCAAAAACTGATGGGACTTTGAAAGAGTCTGGTCAAGGTACCTAGAACTGGCCGCTGGGGCTGCAGGGGGCAGTTTGCAGGCAACTTGCCACCGCCCTCCCCCTTCAGAAGCTGCTGGGGACACCCTAATGCTTGCACCCGAGGCCTCTCCTAGGTAGCCTTCCAAGGTGGGAGGAAGGGGAGGGGGCAGTGCTGGCTGGAGCCAAGGTGCAGGCTAGATGGCGCGTCCCCTCTGCAGTCTGCCCGTCGGCCTGACTGTGCCTAGAGGTTCGCGGGTGCCAGTCATTCCTCCTCACTGGGGGCAGCACCCAGGGCAGGATGGCCCACAGACCTTTCTGAGATGACAAAAATGTTCTGAATCTGTGCTGTCCAGCAAGATAGACACTTGGTTCTGTGGCTACCGAGCACATGAAATGTGGCTAGTGCAGCAGAAGAACTAAGTTTTTTCTTTGGTTTGATTTTAATGAACTTAAATGGCCACACGGGGTTCATGGATACTGCGTTAGTGCAAATTTAGAGGGCACAGGAGCCAGCTGGTGATGGGAGTAGCTGTTTTGGTATCAGGGTCTAAAGAACAAAGATCCCTGGAGAACAAGCCTGGGGGCTTGAGGTTATAGGATAAATCTTCTAGGTGGCAGGACCCACCACCTCCAGGGAGGGGAGGGGCCACAGAGCGGGGCTTGGCACTGGCGCTGCTCCTGCCAGGCTTCTGCTGGCATTGACAGGGTGGAGGGCACAGAAGCAGCCAGGTCCCATGCTGTCCCCGGAGAGCTCTTCACTGGGGTGGGGGGGAGGTGAGACGGGCAGTCCTTGGGGAGGAGGGGAAATGCTGCCTCTGTAGAGTGTGAATTGAGGATGGAGGGGGCAGGGCCAGGCAGGGGTGGATGGCCATGGTGGCCAGCGGGCACTTCTCCAAAGCCCCATTCACATGGCACTGGCCACAGAGAGATGGGTGGGCTAGAGGCCAGCTACCCACAGTCACCTCGGCCACCCCATGGTCCTTGCTCCCTAAACATCACACCGTGAGATCCTTGGCATGGGCTTTCCCTCGTGCCTGGCTGCATGAAGCCACCTCTCAGGTTTAGGGACTACGGTGCCCATGTCAAGACTCCAGGACGGAACCCAGAGCCACCCCCTAACAATTGTGTGACCGTAAGCAAATCATCAGGCCTTAGATCCCCTTTAACTGGGGGGTTATAATGACCACCCTTGGGTTATTGTGCAGGTGAACTGAGTCAAGGTGTACAAAACGACCTGGGTCCTACTAGATGCCTTCTGCCTTAGGAACACCTGAGTAACCTTTTCCTGCCTCCTACCCACACCGTGTGAGCTCAGGTGGGGCCTAGAACTCTCCTCTGCCCCTCCACTGCACGCCCCCAGCTCAGCTGCCTCCTGTTTCTGGCCCCACTGAGGGCACAGCCACCATGGGGTCCCCAGGTGCTTCTTGGCCCTTCTCAGTGCTGACAGGGGTTAGGGAGGAGTAAAGCGGATATGCACCCTGGCCACCACGCCCCGTCGCCATCGCCGCCTGTCAACCCCAGGCTGGTCAGGGGTGGTTTCCTCTGCCTCCATTTCCACCCACTCACACCTTCTCTCACACCCGCCCCTGCACAGCACAGCCCTGGAAAGAGCGCAGCAGGAAAGGGGGTGCCCACATTGCCCTGGGAGAGGAGAGTCAGAGGCGGAAAGGCTGGGTACTGAGAGCAGGAGCAGGTGAAGACAGGCCAGTGGGAGGGTGGGCTGGACCCGCTTATCCTGGCTCCACACCATCAGCTCGTGGCTTGAGTAATTATAGAGAAACAAAACGTGCCTGTGCTGCCCGTGGCTGAAGCCAAATGTGCTTTCTTTCCTCGGGGAGACGGCGGGGAGGGGTAGATAGCCCGGCTCTAAGATCTGGCAGGCTTGGTCCCTCCCTCCCGCCTGCCCGGCAAGTGGATGTCTGCTTCGTGGGTGCTGGTTCCAAGGGGCCAGGGCGTGTGTGTAAGGCTCCTGACCCCTTATGGGGAAAGCTGGCGGATTCTGTAAATGAATGTTTGGGGGGCCCGGAGTCCTTGAAGGGCTTGGCTCCCAAGGTGAGAAATGGGAATGTGTTTAGGCAGGGGCCCTCCGGGGAGCCCCAGTGCCCTTGTGGGGGGCCTCTGAGTGACTCACACTCCTCAGCGTGTCTTTTCCTCCAGGCTCCCAAGGTGAGGCGGCAGAGTGACCCCTGGGGTCCCTGGGGCAGCTGGAGCCCCTGCAGCAGGACCTGCGGAGGGGGCATCAGCTTCCGGGAGCGCCCCTGCTACTCCCAGAGGTAGGGAGGCTGGCCGGGGCCAGGCTGGTCAGGGAGTCCGCTGGTACTGAGCAATAGGCTTGTTCTGGGACAGCATTGGTGGAATATTTGGAATGAAGTCATTCCCCACGTACTTTCACTCTGAGTCCCACAATCAGCCTTATTTCAGGGGAACTAGACACACCTGCCTCACACGCCTGAGTCGTTCCCAGAGCTTCACGCAGCAGGTGCAGTAAATTGGTGAATTAGTGAACGATCGTCAACAATTGCTAACCTGTGCGTTTTCTCCACCTGCAGCCTATTTAAGTATACGTGTCTCCCACTGTAATAAGTGAGGGATCAAGCACTCATGTGCCCTGCACCCTGATAGGTGCTGTGGCGGGTGGGGCACAGAACAAGGGGGTGACCCTTTTCCTGTCGGTGGGTTACTTTCCTATTCCTGAGAACCTTGTGTGAAGACGAAGAGACATGAGTTATTATATGAGCTATTATTTTAAGCACCTTATAAACCTATACTCCTTAAATTGCAGAATAGCCTTTCCAGATGTGCGTTTTACATCTTATTTTATCTCCAAAGGCAGAATTTGATTCTTTGGAAATTTGCTTTAAGAGGCAGAGTAGCCCCGACTTAGAGACAGTTCAGAATAGACTGCTGAGTCCAGCTTCTTCCAAGTATAAGCTCG
This sequence comes from Hyaena hyaena, assembly GCF_003009895.1. NCBI lineage: Eukaryota > Metazoa > Chordata > Mammalia > Carnivora > Hyaenidae > Hyaena > Hyaena hyaena. The sequence continues at coordinate 742,775 of NW_024081483.1, forward strand.
GAGCTCATCACTACCTGGGGAACCGTGCGTGTGCGCGCGGACGTCCCTCCTCCGCCTGCGGGGGAGCCCCGGGAGGAGGAGAGGGTGTTGGTTGGCGGGGTCCGGCCTTCCCGGTGCTCTCCTCCTCAGGAGAGATGGAGGCTCCAGCTGCGTGGGTCCTGTCCGGAGCCACCGCTCTTGCCGCACTGAGGTAAAGGCCCCAGGAGTGGGGGCACCAGCTTCTGGGACCCCCTACCCGGCTGACTTCCCAGTCCTGGGGGCGACCTCCCGCTGGTGCGCATCCTGGGGGGACCCCCTACCCGGCTGACTTCCCAGTCCTGGGGGCGACCTCCCGCTGGTGCGCATCCTGGGCTGTGGGAGCCTCTTGTTCACCCCACACCCCAAATGACGGCCTCCCCTAGAGCAGCCCAAAGCCCCAGCAAGGAGGCGCTCAGGAGCCGCCCCGAGCCGCTAGGGGGCGTGGCGAGGGGGCGGATGGGGGGGGAGAAGCGCCCACCGGCCCCCTCCCTTCCTCCCTGGCCCCCCCGCAGAGCTGCCCCGCCGGGGCCAGGGACTTCCGGGCGGAGCAGTGCTCCCAGTTCGATGGCCAGGACTTCCAGGGAAAGCGTTACAAGTGGCTGCCCTACTACGGGGGTAAGTGGGCGTCCCCCGCGCCCCTGCTGCTGCACCCTGCCCTGCTCTGTGCTGCGCCCCACCTGTTTGGGAACCCTTCTGGACACTTGATTTTCTGTTACACGATTTTACTACCGTACTGTAGATGCTCTGTCAAGTACATTTAAAAAAAAACAAAAAACACCCCACGGGGTCACCGTTCTCCCAGCACGTGCCCACCGCAACGCAACAGCAGGCGGCCCTCCATCTCTGCTTTTTCAAGCGAAGCCACTAGGCCACGTCCTTGCTATTTTGGGCCTGGCTTTGTTTGGCCTGCTCCGGAAGTATTCCTCGCGGTGCGCAGAAGCCTCGGGGCGTTGGGGAAACTGCGCTGGGGCCGCAAGGGCCTTGGTGTGGCACGAATCCATTTACCCAGGATCTCTGGCGCCCAAGGGCTCGCTCGGAATAGCTTTGAGGAGAGTGATTAATTTTTAGAGAAATACAGTTTCAGAAAAAAACACACGTACAGGGGCCAGGCCTGAGTGCTCAGTCGGTTAAGCTTCTGACTTCAGCTCCGGTCATGATCTCGCGGTTTATAAGTTCGAGCTCCGCCTGGAGCTCTGTGCTGACAGAGCAGAGAGGGGGATTCTGCGTCTCCCCCTCTCTCTGCCCCTCCCATGCTCATGCTTTGTCTCTCTCAATAATAAATAAACATTAAAAATTAAAAAAAAAACACAGGTACGTAATAGAAACATTGTAAAGGAGTCATAAGATTCCTTAGGCTAATCCTGCTGAGTGTTAGTGTTCACTGCTCATTGCTAATGACTCCTGAAAAGTATGACACTCTGGATTCCGAATCCATGAACATTTATATCCTGTGTGTGCCAAGGGATGGGGAAGAGGGTCTTGGCTAGAGGAGTGGCCCCAGGGGAGCCTGTTGGCATTATTTGCTCTGCCTGAGTAATTTAAATATATCCATATCATAGAAAAGTAGAGGGGCACCTGGGTGGCTCAGTGTATTAAGCGTCCAACTCTTCATTTCAGCTCAGGTTGTGATCTCGGGGTTTGTGGGTTGGAGCCCTGCAGTGGGGTCTGAGCTGACAGCATGGAGTCTGTTTAGGATTCTCTGTCTCCTTCTCTGTCTCTCTCAAATAAACGTTTAAAAAAAGATTTTTTTACATTTATTTATTTTTAGGAGACCAATACAGAGCACAAGTAGGGGAGGGGCAGAGAGAGAGGGAGACACAGAATCCCAAGCAGGCCCCAGGCTCTGAACCCCTCAAGTAAAAAAAGTTTAAAAAATTTCTTAAAAAGAAAAAAAAATTGGAACACAGAGGAAAGGTTAGAAAGGGTCATTCAAGGGATGCCTTCTTTGTTGTTTCACAGGCTTGGTCTAGCATTCCATTTTAGCATTTTTCACATTTTTTCTATATATACGTTTACACATTTATAGTTATTACATAGCACCATTTTGCATCGTGTGGTATAAGCATCCTCGTAATTACCACATAGTCTTCATAATTCTTTTTTTAATTTTTTTAAAGTTTTATTTACTTCTGAGAGAGAGATGGCATGAGCAGGGGAGGGTCAGAGAGAGAGGGAGACACAGAATTGGAAACAGTCTCCAGGCTCTGAGCGGGCTGTTGGCACAGAGCCCGACGTGGGGCTCGAACCCACGAACCTGTGAGATCATCACCTGAGCCGAAACTGACTGAGCCACCCTGGCGCCCCATTTGTAATTCTTTATAGAGTAGTCAACATGCATAGTATTCTATGAATAATTTACTTAGAATAGCTGATTGTTAACACATGGGCTTGTCTATAAGGATGGGGTAGACCTCTTCAAGCGGCTGCCTTTTCCTTACCTTGGGGTTTTTCTTCAGCTTGATCCCCAGGGATGCAACAGTTCTGTGGCCGTCCCTTCTCCCTGGGGGTGGGGTGGGATTCTGAGCTGCTGGGGGAGCCGCTTCGAGGGCTTTCTTTCTCTGCCACCATTTGTGTGCTTCTGGCCTCTGCCCATGCTTCCCTGTTTCCGGGGTAGTACTTGATGCTTGCTTGGGATCTCAGCTTTCCCCTTTGCCTGCTCAGCCCCGAACAAGTGTGAACTGAACTGCATTCCCAAGGGGGAGAACTTCTACTACAAGCACAGGGAGGCTGTCGTGGATGGGACACCTTGTGAGCCTGGCAAACGGGATGTGTGCGTGGAGGGCGGTTGCCGGGTGAGTTGAGCCCCTGCCCATCTCCCACCTGCTCCCCCTCCCCGCTGCTGCCCATCCTGGCCTTGGGCTTATTGCAGGATGTCCTCCTGCCCCACACTAGCAGGGCCAGTGGCTCTCATGAGCTTGATGTCTTCCCATGACCAGCTTCTAAGGTGTCTTTGCATCGTAGATGCCCTATGACCTTCTCACCTTTGCCCTTCAAGAACTCGAGTGCCATGATAAGAGCAACCCTCTGAGTGGCAAGTCACAGAAACGCAACTAAAATTGACAAAGGGGGGAAAATAACCATCGAGGGATGGGCTGGTTGACTGCAGGTGCCTGATGAGACTGCTGAGGTGTGTGCACGGCCACCAGCGGCTCCAAGCTCTAGCTGGAAAGGGTGCCCTCTTCCCAGGAGTTCCAGTGACCTGGGGCTGCCTCTGACTCATCTTGGCTCAGGGCTTCCCATGAACCACTCTCTTTGAGCAAGACGTAGAACCTACTGATTTGCCCACATTCACTGTTGGGGGCTCTGTCCAAACTGTGGGAAATGTGTTGTTGCCAGAGGAGGGGAGATGGGTGCTGGGCTGGCGGAAGAGGTAGGTGGTCAGCCACAGGCTGGTTCCAATCTTACTCAGCCTCGATGGCTGACGAGTACTTCCCATCCTTCCCTGATCGGACCAGCCACCAGCGTTTGGATCCTGGTTGATCTGTGACTCCCTCTGGTCTCTTTCATTTCCTCCTCATCTCTGCCCGTTAGGTCGTCGGCTGTGACCACAACCTAGACTCATCAAAGGAGGAGGACAAGTGTCTGCAGTGTGGGGGTGATGGCACCACCTGCTACCCCGTCACAGGCACCTTTGATGCCAATGACCTCAGCAGAGGTGGGGGTTTTCTGGGGGCCCACAGGCCATGGAGACGAGGGTGTGTTGCCTGTCCCTGCCTCACCTGTCCCTGCCTTGCCTGTCTCCTACCATCCGCATCACCCTCATGGCCCTGAGAAGGTCCAGTCTGGCACTCAGGTCAGATCTAAAAGGCCAGAGGCCCTGCCTCGGGGTGGAGGCCACAGCCTTTCCCTTGGGCCCGTGGTCTCAGGATAGTAAGGAGCTCTGCCCACTAAGCCAGTGTGATCCCATGGTGCCTCCAGCCAGAGGCCCCTCCTGGACCCTCCCCCACCGTCCCCGGCTGTCCCCTCCCACCCCCAGTCAGTTTGGGCGTCCAAGCCTGCCGATCCTTCTCACCTTTGTGGAGCTGCTGCTCCTTCTTCCCCAAGCAGCTCAGCCCTGCCTGTCCCTGACCTGTCCCTGACCTGTCCCTGACCCGTCCCTGACCCGTCCCTGACCCCATCCGTGCTGCTAGGGCGTGGCTGGCCCTGAGTTTCCTTGCCCCTGCAGGCTACAACCAGATCCTCATAATTCCCTCGGGGGCCACCAGCATCCGAGTGGAGGAGGCGGCTGCCAGCAGGAACTTCCTGGGTGAGTGCGGTCTGGGGTGAGTCTGGGCTGTGACCGGGTGGCCGGTCCTGCCCCAGCCGCTGACTGGGCGGCTCACGTCTGTGCAGCGGTGAAGAGCGTCCGTGGCGAATACTACCTCAACGGGCACTGGACCATCGGAGGAGCCTGGGCCCTGCCTGTGGCCAGCACTGTCCTGCACTACGAGCGAGGGGCCGAGGGGGACCTGGCGCCAGAGCGGCTCCTTGCTCGCGGCCCCACCTCCGAGCCCCTAGTCATCGAGGTGAGGGGCTGCCAGGGAGCAGGGCCACCTGGTCCCCGAGAGGCCGAGGTGTGGGGGCTTTTGGCCTGCTCACGAGGGGGGACCCCACTGCGCGCAGGCCTCAGCAAGGACCTTCCCACACAGCTTCTCAGCCAGGAGCCCAACCCGGGCATCAGCTATGAGTACCACCTGCCCCTGGGCAGCCCCCGCCCTGGCTTCCACTGGAGCCACGGCTCATGGAGCGACTGCAGCACCGAGTGCGGCGGAGGTGAGGGCAGCCCCGGGAGGTGGACACGTACATGACATGTCTGCACATTGTGGGGGCCACCTGGAGGAAACCCAGGGGTCAGGGACTCCATGAAGGGCCCCCCCCCCTTTCTAAGCTAAGAGAACCAAAGAAGGCTTCCCCAAGGTGGCCGCAGAGGCTGGGCTCGGAGTGTCAAAGCAGGGCTCCATCACCTGCAGATAATAATCTTCAAACCTCAGTTTCCTCATCTGTAAATTGGAGGTGATGATGGGTGGCACCAATCCCAGGGGGTCAGTTGAGATTTAATCAAGATGACACTTGGGGTGTGTCCAGAATGATACCCAGCCCAGAGAACGCTTTTGGGGAAGGCTGACCGACCACGTGGCCATGATGGCCGGGCATCTGCAGGTCACCAGTCCCGCCCAGTGTTCTGCACCACTGACAACGAGGTCTACCCTGACCGCATGTGCCAGCACCAGCTGCGGCCGGCTGACCGTCGCCCCTGCAGCACTCACCCGTGTCCACAGACCAAACGGTGAGGCCCGTGCCAGCCCCCTGCACCCATGGTGGGGCCCGAGCCCTTGGATGGGAAGGCGGTGTGGTCTCTGGGCCACTTGAGCAAACAGCTGGGTCGGTCCAGGGCTCCCTCCAGCTGTGGCCAGAGTGGGGAAGAGGCAGCTGTCACGGGGGGCGGGGGAGCAAGGGCATGAGATCCAGGGCTGTTCTGTCCACGCATGTGTGCCCAGTGCTCAGAATGTCCAGGCTGGTGGTAGGAGAGTGGGGAAAGGTACTGGAGGCCCTGTCTGAGCCAGCAGGGGACTTGGCTCGGCAGATGCCAAGAAGTGGGCCAGGGATCGGGCCACAGGGCCTGTGGGCATCAACCATGCCTTTGTTCACGCACCAAGGACCTCTTACCTGCACCAGCCCAGAGCGTGGCACCTTGCTGGGGCCCAGCGTGCCTGCAGGAACAGGTAATCAGCAGGCCACAGGCTCCCTGCCACGCTGGTGCAGTCCTTCCACCCTCGTGGCCTCAGTGGCATCTGGCCTCTTGGTGGCATCTGGCCTCTCAGGATGGTGGTGGGCTTGGCTTTGCATGGTGCACTTGGGGCTGCCTTTACCTCCGGTCCTGGTGCTTCAGGGCCAGGCGGGACTACTCTGCAAGTGGGTGAGCGCAGCCCCTCTGGGAGATGCCCCCTGCTAAGGTCAGACGCAGAGGCGATGGAGTCTGGCTGGGGACGACAGGGAGCCTGGTGAGAAGGAGAAAGGGGGACACGGGAGGACAGGAAAGCTAAAACGGGCAGCCAGGTTCCGTGCTGTAGGGACCAGTGTTCAGTGTAGGGACCAAGGCGTGTAGAGAGCGTGGCCTTTTGTGAAGAGCTCTCTGCCCTGCCCCCTCCTCCCTCCCCCCTCCCCTTGTCAGGCCTAGATGTTAGGACGGGCCAGGTTGGAGGATCCCCAGTCCACTCCTATGTGTGAGAGCTGGTGCTGCCTTGGGCCTGGGCTCCGGCTGCTGGGCCAGCCTGACCAGATTCCTGCCCCCTGCCCCACCAGCTGGAAGACCGGGCCCTGGTCGCCCTGCTCAGCCTCCTGTGGCGGTGGCTCCCAGTCCCGCTCTGTCTACTGTGTCTTGTCCGATGGGGCTGGCGTCCAGGAGGCCACTGAGGAGGCCGAGTGTGCGGGCCTGCCCGGGAAGCCCCCTGCCACGCGGCCTTGCAACCTGCAACGCTGTGCATCCTGGAGCGTGGAGCCCTGGGGAGAGGTGAGGCCCCTGCCCGGTGGGGCTGTGGCGGGGATGCAGGGAGGGGAGGAAGTCAGGTGCTGGGTCTTGGTGGCCTGGGGTGGCAGCAGAACCGCCCTGGGAATCATCATCTCTGCTGGTGGAAATAGATCCTAGGAGATAAAGTGACCTGCTGGGTGGTCTTGGAAGCTGTGGCCATGGGGGGGACTAGGAGCAGCTGCTTGGACCCTTCCTCCTTCTCCAGGATCCCAGGCTAGGGAAAGGCTCTGCCTTGGCATGAAGGAGCAGCCAAGCCCATTGTTTAGGGGCAAGGGAGGAGCTGGCCCTGTCTGGGGCTGCTGGTCAACTACTTCCAGCACGTATATTACATACATTCAACTTTTGAACGAGGGAATGTGGAAGAGGTACCTAGGCTCAGTGTCAGCAGGCTGTGTGATCTCGGAAGAGTGACTTGGCTTCTCTGAGCCCAGGATACGGGCAGTAGAGGGCCATCCACCCTCTGTGCCAGCAGGTGGGCCTCTAGCTGTCTGCCCTGGCACAGCTCCTCTGGGCGAGGACAAGCTCCTGCTGACAGCCTGGTCCTTACAGTGCTCTGTCAGCTGTGGTGCTGGGATCCGGAAGCGCAGCGTCACTTGCCGGGGAGACGAGGGGTCCCTGCTCCACGCCACAGCATGCTCCTTGGAGGACCGTCCCCCCGCCTCTGAGGCCTGTGTGCATGGAGACTGTCCCCCCATCAACGACCAGGCCTGGCACGTGGGCGCCTGGGGTCTAGTGAGCACTCGCCTCCTTCCCGTCCGTAGCTGCTGCCCAGTCCTGGTCCCTTGGGTGTCTCACAGGTAGGCGGACACGTGACCATCCTTGGGTCTGACATGCATTACCAGGCAGTTTCCACCCCCCCTCCCTTGTGGGGACCCCCAGCCTCAGGGTCTCTCCCCTTCTGTGTGCCTGTTCTTTCTCTGCACGCCCACCCCTCGGGTCCCAGTGCTCCAAGAGCTGCGGCTCGGGCATTCGGCGGCGCCAGGTCGTCTGTGCCATCGGGCCACCCAGCCACTGCGGCAGCCTGCAGCAGCCCAAGCCCGGGGAGGTGGAGCCCTGTAACACACAGCCCTGCCACCCCCCTCCAGGTGAGGACGGGGTGGGGGTAGAGGGGGTGTGGGGTGCGCCTGGCCCGACCTCCTTCCCCACCACGACCCAGCCAGCACTTCCTGTGCCACGGCCGGCACCCACAGGGCTCCTGGGGCTCCGTCTGCTGAAGCCTAGAACTCTGTGCAGCCTTGTGATCTGCCCTGTTTCCCCATCAGAGGCCGTGTCCTCCTCCCACCCCCAAAGCCCACGTAACTACCGTCACTCTCGGGTTCATTTCCTTGGGCTGCAGTGATTGTATATGGCTTCCTTATTCCTGTTTATACCCTCCCCCCCGAACTTATCACGAAGGGTGGGTATTTGGTGCATTTTTATCGAATGACTGAGTGATTGAGTGCAGAGGAGGGAGGTGGTCCAGGAAAGAGTGTCCGCACATACTGCTCCTGCCCTGGGTTTCCCTTTCCCTTCCCCCCATCCAGCCTGGGAAAGATGTCCCAGGTACGAGGAGCTGCAGGACAAAGGGCCCAGAAGGCAGTACTTGCTTGGTGTGAGGATGAGGAAGAGTGTGGGTTGGGGCTCAGCTGGGAGGGGGTGAGTGGGGGTGGTGGGCTTCTGATACTGCAGGAAGGTGTGTTTGGCCCCGATGTGCTAGTGGTGAGGGCCCCGAGAGCCACGATGGTAGATTTCCAAGGGAGGCACATGGCACAGCGACTAAGAACAAGTTGTCTGGAGTTAGCAGCTAACCTGAGTTTAAATCTCAACTCTGTTGCTGACCAACCACGTGGCTCTCCTCTCTGATTCTCCGTTTGCCCATCTGTACAATGGGGTTAATAAGAGTGCTTTTTCTTATGGTGGTAACTTGGCACTGTGTCTGAACACCCAGAGCTTGATAAGCAAAGGGTCAATAGTAGTGGTGGTGAGGCCGTGGGGGCCCCCTGGGCCAGGCTCCTGGGGTGCCTCAGCCTGGCCTGGGCTTCGTGGTGCATGAGCAGGAAGGTCCTCAAGTTTCTGTGAGTCCAGCCTCCTGGAGCCATGGATGCCTTCCTAGAAGAGGTGGCCCCGAGCCTGCCCTGGAAAGGCATTCACATAGGTAGAAAGGAAGAAAACAGAAAGCATTTCAGGCCAGGTTGAAGTGTAAGAGAAATAACCTTCATTGCTATTTTTATAAAAATAATCAGGGCGCCTGGGTGGCTCAGTCGGTTAAGTGTCTGACTTTGGCTCAGGTCATGATCTCCCAGTTCGTGGGTTCGAGTGCCACGTCAGGCTCTATGCTGACAGCTGGCTCAGAGCCTGGAGCCTCTCTTCAGATTCTGTGTTTCCCTCTCTCTCTGACCCTCCCTTGCTTGCGCTGTCTCTCAAAAATAAATAAAACATAAAAAAAAAATCTATGTTCGTTGTAGAAAATTTGAAGACATTAAGAAAGCAGCATATAGACCAGTGGAATTGCCTTGATTCCCATGCTTCAGTGGGATAAGTCTAGTGCATTCCCTCCTTTTGTGTGTGGGGTTTCGTGTGTGCTTTTCCCCTTGAAGCCATTTAGTGTGTGAACGTTTCCTTGTCTCGTGATTTCTCCACCGAAGTCCGTGGTGGGTGGGAAGTTAGAACTTAGGTGGTTTCTGGGGTGTGGGTACTGTTGCTGACACTGTAGCGCTGACTGGTGTGCCCAGGGGAGGCCCGCAGAAGCCTCTGCTCCTTCTCTTTCTAGAATAGCACTTGCTGGCAGAAAGAGAGGGCGAGCCCCATCTGTCATTTAAAATTGTCTGAGAATTACATTTAAAAAGTAGAAGGAAGGGGCGCCGGGGGGAGGCACAGTTGGTTGGGCGTCTGGCTGTTGATCTCAGCTCAGGTCATGATCCCACAGTTCATGAGTTTGAGCCCCGCATTGGGCTCTGCGCTGCTAGTGCAGAGCCTGCTCGGGATTCTCTCTGTCTCTCACTCTCTTTCTGCCCCTCCCCCACTTGTGCTTGCGTGCTCTCTCTTTCTCTCAAAATAAGTGAACTTTAAAAAGTAGAAAGAAATAAGTGAATTTATATTAAATAATGTTTTATTCAGGGTGCCCTAGCTGGCTCTGTTGGTAGGGCATGTGACTCAATCTCAGGGTGGTGAGTTCAAGCCCCAAGTTGTTGGGTGTAAAGATTACTTAAAATTTTCCTTAATTTAAATAGTGTTTAGGGGGTGCCTGGGTGGCTCAGTCAGTTAAGCTTTTGACTTTGGCTCGGTCATGATCTCACAGTTCGTGGATTTGAGCTCTGCGCTGGGCTCTGTGCTGACAGCTAGCTCAGAGCCTGGAGGCTGCTTTGGATTCTGTGTCTCCCTTTCTCTCTCTGCTCCTCCCCTGCTTGTGCTCTGTTGCACCCTCTGTCCCTCAAAAGTAAATATTAAAATAAATTTTAAATGTTTTATTTAGCACAATTAAATATTTTTAACATGTAAGCAATATAAAAAATTAAGAATAGGATATTTTACATTCTCTTTTTTCACAAGATTAAAAAAGATCTTCTAAATTCCATGTATCACTCACACAGCATGTCTTAATTCAGTTGCTAAAATTTCACTGGCATACTTGATCTATATTTAGGTTTCATAAAACGTATAGTTGGAAAAGTAGATTCGCTAACCGAAGTCATTCCAAACATACTGAATTATTTTCCAGTAAGTTAATCAAGCATCGGTTTTTAAGTTTAAACTTAAATTAATTCTAATTAGAATAATGTAAACTCAGTTTCTCGGTCACTGTGGTCATGTTGTAAGTGCTCAGTAGCTCTGAGAGGCCAGCAGGACCCCAGGACCAGCCCTCAGCCAGGGTGCGGGTGTGGGGGTGGTGGCAGGAGGGCCGTGGGGGCAGGAGAGGGGCCTCAGGCCAGGGCTGCAATTAAATTTGTCAAATAGGCTGGGGCGCCTGGGTGGCTCAGTCAGTTAGGTGTCGACTTCAGCTCAAGTCATGATCTCATGGTTCGTGGGTTCGAGCCCCGCACCGGGCTCTGTGCTGACAGCCAGCTCAGAGCCTGGAGGCTGTTTCAGATTCTGTGTCTCCCTCTCTCTCTGACCCTCCCCTGCTCATGCTGTCTCTGTCTCTTAGGGGAAAAAAAATTGTTAAATAGGCCCAGGGGAGCCACTGAAAGCTTTGCAACTGGATAGTGAGCCAATGAAAGCTACTTTAGGAGGACAGTCTAAAGTGGAGGCCATTGGAGCGGGAGCCTGGAGGGGAGAAGGCTGCAGAAACGCAAGCGCTCACAAGAGCCGTGAAAAGGAAGGACCAGCCACTTGCCCAGCAGAGCCTGGTGCCCAGATGGTGCGCAGGAAGGGGTCCCGGACTCCGAGTTAAGCCTGAAAGGTGGAAGAGCCGGGGCAGGATGAGCTGGGCAGGAAGGTGCCTTTCAGATTGAGCCAACAGAGGGCTGGCTGGGGACTGTGCCTGTGGTCCTGGGGGTGCCCACAGGAGATGACGGAACTGGGGGGAGTGGGAGTCTGCCTTCCGCCAGGGTTTGGCCTAGTTGGGAGAGGAGATGAAATGAAAACGAAGGTTTTACTGCGTGTCTGCTAGAGCCTTTCAACCCTAAATTATTTTTTAAATATTCCCTGGGGGCTGGCCAGGTCTAGTCCATGTGGAGATGAAATTTTCACTTACTTTTTATAACTTTGTTCCATTATGAGGTAATATGCTTATTGTGGAAAATTTGAAACACACTGACAAATAGAAGGAAGTCCCCCACCCCTAACCCGCCAACACGCGCACGCTAGTGCACAGCTCAGAACCTTTCACTAGGCGCGTTTTGGGGTGAGTCCTGTTATGCATCATTTAAAAAAAAATTCCTGTTCATACTTGGCCTTTTGTGTTTTTCTCCATTTTATGACGAAAAATCTTTTTGAGAACTCTGAGGTGGTTAAATATATACCATAAAATTCTCTCACTGTAATGGTACAATTCATAATTTTTGTAAGTTTTACCAAGTTGGACAATTAGATGGTAAAAAAAAATGTTTCACATTTCTGAGCGGACCTGACTCCAATTCCCCATGCTGGGAAGACAGGCCTGGTTATTGTTTAATTCCAGTGTATTTAACATATGGTGTTACATTATTTCCAAGGATACCACGTTGCGGTTCAACAATTCTGTACTCAGTGCTCATTGTGGTAAATGTGCTCTTAGTCCCTTTACCTGTTTCCCCCATTCACCACTCACCTCCCCTCTGGCAGCTGTCAGTTGTCTGTGGTTAAAAGTTTTTCTTTCTCTTTTTCCTTCATTTGTTTCTTAAATTCCACATAGGAGTAAAATTCTAGAGTATTTGTCTTTCTCTTATTTTGCTTAGCATTATACTCTCTAGATCCATCCATGTTGTTGCAGATGGCAAGATTTCATTCTTTTTATGGCTGAATGATATTCCATTGTGCATGTGGAATCTTCTTTATCCATTCATCAGTCAGTGGACACTTAGGTTGCTTCCAAATCTTGGCTATTGTAAATAATGGTGCCATAAACATAGAGATACATATGTCTTTTTGGATTAGTGTTTTTGTGTTCTTTGGGTAAATAGTAGTGGAATTACTGGGTCATGTGGCAATTCTATTTTTAATTTTTTTTAATCTTTATTTTTGAGAGCAAGAGAGACAGAGTGTGAGCAAGGGAGGGGCAGAGAGAGAGAGAGAGAGAGAGAGACAGAATCTGAAGCAGGCTCCAGGCTCTGAGCTGTCAGCACAGAACCCAGTGTGGGGCTCAAACTCATGAACTGTGAGATCACGACTTGAGCCAAAGTTGGATGTTTAATGGACTGAGCCACTGAGGTGCCTATTTTTAATTTTTTGAGGAAGGCTAATGAAGAATTTTAAACATACAGAATAGTTGAAGAACTGCATAGCAAGCAGCCATGTACCCGCACTTAAATTCTATAATTACTGTTTTGTTATATATGCTTTTTCATGATTTACTCCTGTCTCTTCATCTATCAAATTGTGTTTTTTAAACAAGTGTTTTTAATACAGAATTTTTTTATTAAGGTGAAATTCACATAACATCCAGGTAACCACTGTAGAGTGTACACTTTGGTGTTGTGTGCTCACAAGGTTCTACAACCACCCGCTCTCCTCTAGTTTTCAATTATTTCATCATCCATAAGAGCACACTGTGTACCCCTTAAGCAGTCACTCCCCACTAACCCTAACTTCTTCCTGGGTAACCTGATCTGCTTTCTGTCTCTGGATTTGCCTGTTCCGGATATATTGTATAAAAGGGATATTACATCTTTCATGCCTACCTTTCACTCAGCAGTATGTTGGTTTTTTTTTTTTTTTTTTCAATTTTAAAATTTTATTTTGAGAGAGAGAGTGCAGTGGGGGGGAGGGGCACGAAGAGGGGGGGAGAGAGAATCTTAAGCGGGCTCTACACCCAACGTAGGGCTCTATCCCATGACTGTGAGATCACAATGACCTGAGCTGAAATCAAGAGTCAGCTGCTTAATCGACTGAACCACCCACGCAGCAGAATGTATTTGAGGCTTATCCAGGGTGGAGCACGCATCATGTCATCTTTTCTATGGTTGATAACAATTCCATGGATATGTCACAATCTGCTTATTCATTCATCTGTGGATGTATATTTGGATTGTGTCCACCTTTTGGCCTTAACGAATAAGACTACTATAAACGCTCATGCATAAGTTTCCGTGTGGGCATGTGTTTTCATTTCTCTTGGGTACATGCCTCAGAGAAAGTGCTGAGCTCTATGGTAATTCTATGTTTAACTTTTGGAGGAATCACCGAACTGTTTCCATGGTGGCGGCACCAATTTACATTTCCACCCGCAGGGCCTGAGGGTTCCAGTTCACCCATGTCCTCACTGACACTTCTTATTTCAGCCTTTTTGATGAGAGCCGTGCTAGAGGGTTTGAAGGAGTGTCTCATTGTGGCTTTGATTTGCATTTCCGTAATGACCGATGATGTTGAACATCTTTTCATGTGCTTATTGCCTACTTGTATGTTTTCTTTGGGGAAATGTCTGTTCAAGTTCTTTGCCCGTTTAAAACATTTTTTTCTTTTTTTTTTTTTTAAACGTTTATTTATTTGGAGAGAGAAAGTGAGCGCACAAGTCGGGGAAAGGCAGAGAGGAAGACAAAATCCCAAGCAGGCTCTGCACCATCAGCGCAAAGCCTGATGTGGGGTTTGAACTCATGAACTGTGAGATGGTGACCTGAGCCAAGATCAAGAGTAGGATGCTTAACTGACTGAGCCACCTAGGCGCACCTTTAAAATTTTAAAGTAATCTCTACACCCAGCTTGGGGCTTGAACTCAAAACCCTGAGGTCAAGAGTTGGGTACTCTACTACCTGAGCCAGCCAGGTGCCCCACTTTGCCTATTTTTTAATTGGATTATTTGTCTTTTAGCAGTTCAATCTAAAAGTATCATTTTTTTGTTTTACGTAGTTGGGATCAAACACTGATGCTAATTCTGTATCTGGCATTTCTTTTTGCTGAACACGCTAACATTAGCGTTTTCTGTGTGACTAAAGACTCTTGAAACACGAGAAGGGTGTTTTATGAACTTACAGGTCTGCTGCTTTTTGCTTCTGCTGTCCTGGGTGCCCAGGCGCTGCCTGAGTAGTGGGGTGGGAGCACGTGGTGGTTAGCCTGGCCCCTGCACCGGCCTGACGGCCTGCTCCCTGCAGGCATCCCCAGCATGCAGGACGTGCACAGCAGCCCAGGGGGTCCTCGGATATCTTTGGGGCCTCAGGCAGCCCCTATCTCAGGTGAGCAGCTCCGTGGAAGCCCCAACACAGGCCTCTGGAGATGGAGGTTGGGGGTTGGGGGGTAAGTGAGGTGGGTCCGGTGTGGATACAGATGGAGAATGAGCAGCCAGGAGGACACCTCATGTGTGTTTTACTTCCTCTTCTTTCTAGATTCCAGAGACCGGTGGTGGGCCCCTCAGGAGCAGCCCTCAGTCCAGGGAAACCCCAGAGGAGCCCAGGGCCTCCACCTGCCAGACCCAGCCCCCTCTCTGCAGCAGTCGCCACATGGGCAGCCCCAGCAGTCTGGCTTGGCTCCCCACGACTGCAGACTCAGCCCCTATGGGTGCTGTCCTGACGGCCACACCGCATCTCTTGGGCCGCAGTGGCAGGGCTGTTCTGGGGCCCGGTGTCAGCAGAGCAGGCAGGCGCCTCTTCCCCTTCACCAAGTCAAAGGGAGATGGGGGCAGGGCAGCTCTGTGCAGAGAGGGGGTAGGGTTTGCAGAGCTCAGGGATGGGACTCCCGAGGTGTTCTCTCCCAGCTGCTCTGATTGTACGGTCTTGGGGACTCTGCTTCCTGTCACTGACCTTGCAAATGTGCAGAGTGGGGTAAGAATTTCTGCTCTTGCTACAGAAGTCAGCCTGTTGAGGTGTAGCCTGAGGCCCTGGGAAGGCACGTGGGATAGAATTCTAGCTTCCAGATCCAAACCAGGCTACCAGTCTCTCTAGAGCTGGGGTGCTGAGCACCTGACTTTGGGGCCAGCAGCCTGGTGGTGATTCCCAGCTCAGCCACTTATCAGCTGTGTGCTGGGTGATCAGGCAAGTTATTCCTCTGATCTTGGCTTCCTTTGCTGAGACTGGGAAAAGTGACAGCCGTGGGCCAGCGTTGCCGTGAGGATGGAACAGTCCCAGGGTGCCTGGCACACGGAAGGTGCTCTGATACGTTCCTCTTTCACCTTCTTTCCCTACTTCTCACTGACTGAGCTGAAACAGGAGGTGGGCTCCGCTCCCTCTTCTGCTCCCCCCCACCCCCCCACCTGCTGTGATTTTGTAAAACCTACCCAGGAAGCCGAGATTTGTGCAGGCTTAGTAAATTTCCTCGTGGGTTAGGAGTTTGCGCCTCGGGTAGGCATTGAGGATCTGTCAGGTATCAGGAATAGGGCTCTGCTTATCGTGCTGCCTCCCTGGCAGCCACTGAGTGGTTGGTGGACGTGGCTTGGCACTCAGAATGGTGTGCCCCATGTGCAGGGACATAGTGTCTTCCGCTCGGATCCTCAACTGCTCAGCCGCCAGTGCAGGGAGTCTCAGAGCTGGGTTTCCGGGATGCTGGAAGCTTGGGGGTCCCGTGAGGGTGGGGATCAGGGGTTAGGTGGTGATGAGACCGGTGTGTGATGCTTGTTTAGGTACGGGTGCTGCCCTGATGGGTTGTCTGCGGCTGAGGGGCCCCATCAGGCTGGCTGTGCAGAATCTTACAGCAGTGACAAGACTGGCAGAAGGCCAGTGTCCAGAGCAGTGGCTTCCACGGTAAGTGTCTGGTTTATATGAGGGGGCAGGAGTCCCGTGCCTGCTCAGTGCCACTGTGATCCAGACTCTCTGCAACTTGGGCTTCAGCGAAAGGAGGTCCCTGAAGCCTGCTGGCTCACAGGGCTTCAGATATGGGCCTAGGCTGGAGTGGGGGGGTGTGCATGCAGGGGGGTTCGTCTGGCCTTGCCCTGGGGCTGGGGTTCTGCATCATAGGCTCCTAATTCTGCCCCTCCCTCTTCCTGTCCTCCCCCAGGTAGCCTAGAGTCCCTACCAAGAGGCAGACCTATTCCCAATGTCCCAACTCTGGGCTTCCTCCACAGGCCCCCAAGGCCCACCAACCCCAGGCTCAACAGAATGAGCCCAGTGAGTGCCGGGCCTCCCAGTTTGGCTGTTGCTTTGACAATGTGGCCTCTGCTGCTGGCCCTCTTGGGGAAGGCTGTGCAGGCAAGCCCAGCTATGGTGAGTGGATGCCCTTACATCCTTCCTGGTGAGTAGGCTCTGGTACCATTTTGTCCCCCTTAACCACCACAGAGCCCCACCCAGATCTTCCTACTAGCTCAGTTATTCATTCTTTTCTTTGACAAATATTTACTGACCACCTACTAGGTGCCAGGTCAGAGAACAGTGCCATATTGTTCTTGTTCCTAACAGTTTGCATTTGAAACCATCTGACTCCCCAACTTGTGGGAGTTGGGGAGAGTTGTAGGCAGCGCCCCCGCAGACAAGGAAGGCTTGTCCCGTCCCCCTGCCCCCCCCATCCCTACCATGGGGGCTGAGCCCCCTCCAGAGGCAGAGATGTTATAGGGTGGTCAGAGCCCAGATGGACAGGGATGTCCCCACCCTGCCTGGGATGAGACCTGGAGGTCATTGAGGCTGGGGCATGGGATACCTGGGTGGCACTGGAAGGGACCACCATGGGGACCTCAACAGCCAGATGGACTGGTAGTCAGGGTCTGCAGGAGGCTGGTCCCTGGATGGGCTTTAAGCAGGGGCTGGCCGCAGTCACCTCTGTGTCTGTAGAGAGGCAGAGCAAGCTGTCCTGGGAAGACAGGCTGTTAGAACAGGCTGGCTGGGGGCTGGAGGTGGGTTCAGAGGTTGGGCACCTTCATAGATGTGCCTGGGGGCTGAGGGCTGGGTTCATATCGTGAGCTAAGCACATGAAACAAACACAAACAAACCCAGCACTTGGTGTGCTCCATGCGTGTGTGTACTCTAGGGACCTGGGTCAGGCATCGGGAGGGGCATGGGGAACCAGTCCAGGTTGCTCATGGCCCTGACCTTCTGGAGCACTCTAGTGCTGTGGGTGGAGGTGGATGGGCTGCTCCCGAAGGCTGCTGTGATCCCAGCCCAGGTAGGTCTGGGCAGTGAGCAGACTCTGTCCCCAGGGCCAGGTCAGGGGTGTGGACCTGCTCCACGAACTGGGAAGGGCCTTGCTCCCACATCTGAGGCTTAGGGGGTGGTGGACACTCCTTAGCAGAGCTCTGCTGGAGCAGCGTCTGCAGCCTGATGACCTGCACCCTCCCTGTCCCCTCAGCGTACCCTGTTAGGTGCCTGCTGCCCAGTGCCCACGGCTCCTGCACGGACTGGGCTGCCCGCTGGTACTTCATCCCCTCAGTGGGCCAGTGTAACCGCTTTTGGTATGGTGGGTGCCACGGCAATGGCAATAACTTTGCCTCCGAAGAGGAGTGTGTGAGCAGCTGCCGGGGACCTCAGCAGGAGCCCCGCAGCCCCAAGCCCGGGGCCTCTGGCCAGAGCACCCATGGAGACGGTGGTGGCAGCCGTCCTGGAGGCCAGCAAGAGGCGGGCTGGCACAGGATGGGGGCCACAGTCCAGACGAAGCCTTTGCCTTCTGGTGGCCTCTGGTGGCGAGATGGAGAGCCTGGGCCTGGAGAGGAGGGCCACACCTGGGCCTTTGGAGAGAGGCCCCAGGGCCGGGAGCTTGGGCCCAGTGCCCCTGGACTGGGTGGAGATGCCAGGAGGCCAGCGCCACCCTCCCACAGCTCTTCCTACAGGTGAGGCCTGCCTTCCCCAGGTGGGGGGCTAGGGACCTGGGCCCCAGGCTGCGCCCATTGGAGCTCAAACCCTGAGTTCCGTAGGTCCTCCCTTCCCACCCCTAACCTCAAATTCTCCAAACGGTCGTGACTGGAGGGCCTTCGCCAATAGATGGTGGGTGCCTAGATTCCTGGTCAGATCTTGCCAAGACACCCCGGGGCCTGTCTAGTTGGAAAAGCTTGCAGGCTTCATGACCTTTGGCAAGTCATCCAACTTCTCCAAGCCTCAGTTTCTTGACCTGCAAGATGGTGATAGTCTCTCTTAAATGTAGTGTGGGTTCCACACGGTCTTGGGACTGTGTCCTATTAATGAGAGTTTGGGGGAGAGTATAAACAGATAGATAAAACTTGAAAATTCCAAAGGGATCGAGCAGTGGGTTAGTGGTTTTGAGGTAGCTACGTCTGAGGACATGGTGGGGCACTAGGGTGGGGGAGTGAATTCCTGAGGCTGCAGGCTCTGAAGCTGGGCCTCCCGGGGGACCCTCTGACACCAAAAGTGCCTGAGGCTGGATGGGCGCTGAGCTCTCTGTGGTTGGACACCAATGAAGAGAGTCCCTGGTCCTGGCGCTCATGCTGTTAGTGCAGGTCCTCACCCCCACTTCCCAGGATCAGCTTGGCAGGCTCGGAGCCCGCCTTGGTGCAAGCGGCCCTGGGGCACTTGGTGCGGCTCTTCTGCCGAGATGACACCTCCCCGGAGCCCCATGCCAGGTGGCAGAAAGATGGGCGGCCCGTCTTCTCTGACAGGTGATCTCCCCTGGGATGGGAGGGTGCAGACAGGGTTATAGCTCCCTCTGGTAGGAGCACTGGGGCCTGAGGGGGGTCTGGGCTCACTGTTCTCCTCATTCAGGCACAAGCTGCAGCCTGATGGCTCCCTGGTCATCAGTCCCCTGCGGGCAGAGGATGCTGGCACCTACAGCTGTGGCAGCAGCAGGTCAGGCCGTGACTCTCAGAGGATCCAGCTTCGTGTCACAGGTCTCCGTCCCCACCCCACGCCCAGCGGGTTGTCATGGCCCCAGGTGGGAGGCGCTGGCTGGGAGGGCCTGAGCCAGGGTGCCCCCACACTGGAGGGGGCCATCCTGCTGGCAGGGACCATGTGCTTCAGTTGGGCTGAAGTGGAGGTCTTCCCCCTTGTGACCCTCATTTTTCCACATGTCCCTGGCCAGCCTTGTGGCCCACCCTTCCTTCTGCCACATTCGCCCCACAGCTCACCCCTTCTCCTGGCCTCATGACAGGGGGTGACGTGGCCGTGCTGTCTGAGGCTGAGCCAAGGCACTTCCCTCAGACCAGGGACCCAGCCCAGGGCCACAGTCCTCGGGACTCCAGCCTAGTGGGGAACGCGGGGGGCCTGGGGGCTGTCTCCTCCTTGCAGATTCGGCCCACGACCAGGTAACAGTGCAGCAATGCCATCCTGCCCTCAGCCTACCCCACCGGAGGGCCCGGGCCCATGGGGGGTCTCAGTGGTGAAAGGAAGGGAGAGTGGTGGGTGGTCACAGGGCTCTGCTGGGCGAGGACTAGAGAGGAGGAAGAGGAGCCCTCTTCCCTTCCCCAAACAGTTGGGACTGACTCATGGCCCAGGACACAGGAGCTGAGGGAAGGGACGCACAGCAGGAGCTGGAGAGCCTGAGATGGCCTTGATGGGAGTTCAGAGGGGTTGCAGAGGGCTGGAGGGGCCCAAGTCAGAGTCTTGTGCAGGGCAGATGTGCAAGATCTCAAAGCAGGTGTCGAAACAGATGTGCAGGGCGGGGAGGGCACAGTCAAGATGCTGAGTTGGTGGTTGGGGGTGGGGAAGGT
Source organism: Hyaena hyaena (assembly GCF_003009895.1). NCBI lineage: Eukaryota > Metazoa > Chordata > Mammalia > Carnivora > Hyaenidae > Hyaena > Hyaena hyaena. Next base: position 762,427 of record NW_024081483.1, read on the forward strand.
GACAAAGCTGGAGGTGTCTTTTAGACTGCCCCAGGTGATTATGGGTGGCGTCTGGACCAGCACAGAGCAGCTCTCTTAGGAAGCTGAATGTGGCTGGAGAGGGAGAAGGGGGCCAGGGGCTTGTGAGACAGAGTCCCCCTCTCATGGCTGTGGGGTGCTTGTTCTGCAGACTGCTTCTGGACAGGAACCAGCCTAGGGTCGTGGATGCCCATCCAGGCCAGCAGATCTGGTTGACCTGTCGTGCTGAGGGCTTCCCACCGCCAGCCATTGAGTGGCAAAGAGATGGGCAGCCTCTCTCTTCCCCCAGGTTTGTTCAGCTCCTCTCTTCCTTTCCTGTCCCACCTTAAGCCCCTGACCCTGTACAGGCCTCAGGGGAGGGAGCCGCCAGGTGCCACCTCTGGTCAGTCCTGAGCAGGACTCCAGGGCTCTTGAGAGATGATACTGCTGGGGGTAGGGCTCCTTGGGCAGACCAACATTTGGGTCTCTGGGTCTTTCCACTGTGGTTAGTGGACAGAAGTAACAGGCCAGCTAAGGAGAGGTGATGGCCGAGGGACAAAATGGAGGCAGACCCATTTCTGGCTGTAACCGTAACAGCTAACATGTATCGTGCCCATTATGAGAATGAGACTTGTTCTCTATCATACAATCTTCAGAAGAGCCACGTTGAGGTAGGTGCTATTTTATCCCCATTTTACGCACAGGAGCTTAACATGCCACACAGCTCCTAAGTGGCAGGACCAAGATTTGAGTCTACTGAATGAGTAGAGCAAGGACTAGAAACCCAAACCAGAATCAGAATTATTTTGTATTTGGAGACTTGAAATGGTCCTAAAAGTCAGGCACCTTCAGGTGAACGAGAGAGCCAGCAGCTGGAGGGCCTTAAGGCCTAAGGTTAGATGGCCCTTTGCTCAGGGGGCCACTCAGACCTTTACCGAGGAAAGGAAGATCCCCCTGGAATGGAGCTACCTGACTGTGCTTTGTCCCTAGACATGAGCTGCAGCCTGATGGCTCTCTGGTCATCAACCACGTGGCTGTGGAAGATGGCGGCTTCTACGCCTGTGTCGCTTTCAACGGGCAGGACCGAGACCAGAGATGGGTCCAGCTCAGAGTTCTGGGTGAGGTGGCAATCCTGAGGGAGGGTGACACAAGTGGGGCAGGACTGGTGTGGTGGCTGACCGTGCCTCCTCCTTGGCTTAGGGGAGCTGGCCATCACAGAGCTGCCCTCTGCTATGCTGGTGCCAGAGGGTGACACGGCCAGGCTGTTGTGCGTGGTGACAGGAGAAAGTGTCAACATTAGGTGGTCCAGGTAAGGCTCTATTCCAGGCAGGCCTGGCCTTCAGAGGCTGTACAGTTTGGAGAAGACACCTTTCTGCAGCGATACTGCTGTCACCACTGCCCCGGGCTTCATTCTTCAACTCCTACCTGCAGGCCTGGCTGTGGCACCCCCTTTCCTACACCGTGGGGCCCCACAGGACTGCTCTCTTTCTGTTGGCTGGGCTACACCAGGGTCTCTCAACCTCAGCACTGCTGACATTTCAGACCTGGTAATTTTTGGTTGTTGGGGCAGTTCTGTTTATTGTAGGATTTCAGTAGCATCCAGGCCATGGACCCACTGGATGCTAGTAGCACTTCCTCCCAAGTCATGATAGTTGACAATGTCTGGACACCAGGGTTGAGAACCACTGGGCTATACTCAGCTGTGGGGACTTCAGTATTGTTTCAGACAGCTGTTCTTTTATTCATTCATTCATTCATTTTTTCTGTAAACTCTTTTAGCCCCTTCCTCCTTGCAGTGTGTCAGGAATAGCCTAGGCTCTGGGGATCTTGGGGTAATCTGAGCACCCCAGATAATCCCCAGGCAGATGGCCCAGTGTCCCCTGAGTTCCAGAGGTTTGCCCTCAGTGCTATGTATACACAGAGCACTGAGGCTGACTCCTATCTGGGGGGGATCAAGGAAGGGGTGGCCATGGAGGTGACTTTGGTTGAGCCTTAACGGCTGAGGAGGGGAAGGATGTTCTTGATCAAGTGTCAAAGGTGAGAATTGGAGAGACGATATCAGGATAGGAAGGGGACTGCACACAGGAGGGAGGCAGGGAGCCTCTGTAGGCTGTTCTTGGTGCAGGCCTGCCCTGATCAGGTCGGGCCTCTGACTATCCTTTTGGGCTTCTATCTTCAATTTTGCTTCTCCTTGATCTTACCAGCAGCAGACATGCTCAGGACCTCCCGCTTTCAAAGTGTAACGTAAAAGATACCCTCCTCTGACCCTGTGTTTCCCTGCAGAGCTTGGCCTCATCTGGAGTCTCCCCCTCACAGTGCAGCTGTTTATACTGGTTGTCTCCACCTGTTCACCCTTGCTCACAGCTCAGCCCTCGCCCAGGGGCTCACATCCATGCACCACTCCAGGGATACTGCCCTGTTCCTAAATGTTCTGGACATATCTCAGTCCCCACATGACCTGAGGTGTTCTTCTCCGGACCATCTGTTACCTCCTGACATGCTCCCTCCGCTTGGCTCCAGGACACTAGTGTCTTCTGGTGTTCTTCCTTCTCTGGCTGCTGCTTCTGTTTTCCTGGCTGGTTTACCTTTCCACACCAATATCTCGGAGGCAGATGCACCTCAGGGTCTGTCCTTAGTCCTTGGCTTGTCTAACTTCACCTTGGGCAACCTTGTTGACACGTGGTTTCAAGGCCACCCAGTGCTGATGGACCATCTGGGTCCAGACCTCAAATCCCATGCCTCATGGGCAGAATGCCAAATGGTGGAAAAGAGCATTCATTGTTGACTCATCTCTGTGCCCTGGATCTCCCCATGGTAGAGGGGCACCACAGTTATCCAGCAACCCTGGGTAACCTCTGCGGTCCTTCATTGCTTCTCCTTCACCTTGAACATCTGCCCCTCACCCACATGCGCACTTCTGCATGAGCCACTTGTCCTAGCCCAGCCCCAGTCATTCAAGGGCAGAAGCTCTATCAGTCCTGCTTAGCTCACACCCCTCCCCTCCCCCCAGGGTCCAGTCCAAACGCCTGTTGAGGCCGTGTCCACTTCCCTCCCTGCTCTGACCAGGGCCTGCCTTCCAGCTTCCGAGTCCCCTGGTCCTGCTGTTTGCTGGCCAGTTGCTCCTCCTCATCCTCAAGTCAGGTCTCAGCTCGGTCTTCTTCAGGGAAGGTGCCCCTAAACACCTGTGCCCTACCCTAGTACTTTCAAGGCAGGGAGCGCGTGTGTCACATGCCCAGCACAGGGCCCAGCACTGCACAGCTGCTGGAAAGCCTGTGTTGATAAAAAAAAAAAAAAAAAAAAAAGCGGGGCTTCCCATGTGGGTAAGAGGCAAATTCACAGTAACTTAGACCAGTGTGCTCAGTTGGAGTGAGTTCCCTCTACTTTTGAGTTATTTTGCTCCGATGGTGTTCTTTTTGGCACCGTGGCCATCTCTTTCTTGAAGTGATGGTCCTCTGTCCACGATTACCTCCTCCCTTTGCCTCTGGGCCTTGAAGCACTGGGTGAGGCAGCATGGCCTCCTAGGGCCTCAAGCCTGGAGGCTGTGGATGGCTCTCCCGGTGTCCTCTCCCTTCCAGGAACGGGCTGCCGGTGCGCGCTGACGGGCATCGCGTCCACCAGTCCCCAGATGGCACACTGCTGATCCACAACCTGCAGCCCAAAGACGAGGGCTCCTACACGTGCAGTGCCTACCGCGGAAGCCAGGCAGTCAGCCGCAGCACCGAGGTGAAGGTGGGCCCGCCGGGTAAGAGGCCCACCCCAGGGATTCACTTGTCCTGAGAGCCGGCTTTGTGCTGCACGTGTCTGAGCGACTCTCATATGAGTCCTGGCTTACTCTGCCGGTTCCTGGTAGTGTCACCTGTGGCAAGGGACTCTCCTGAGCCTCCCTCTCCTCACATGTACAGAGGGCTATTCCACCGCCCGGGAGGGCTGCAGTGAGGATGAGGGAAATAGTGCGGATAATGGGCATCTGCTAATAGCTTTAATAGATGACATTAAGTATCATTTAGACTTACTGATCTTGAGAAATAGGATATATAACACTTAAGACAGACCATTAATTCCGTCCGTTCTACTTAGGGTGGCAAAAAGTCGTCCTATGATTGAAAAGTGGCTTCATGGCCCTTTGACCATATAACCCAGAAAGGGAAAGGCAAGGACTAGTATCGTCATCTTACAAACTAGATAGATATCCAGAGACCTTATGTGATGCTTCCACAAGTCACACGGCAAGTTAGTGGCCAACGTGGAACTACAACCTAGTCCTCATATTTGTTTTCCCTAAACGACCACACTGTAACTGGGCAGAATTTTACCTGCATTATTCAGTAGTTTGAGATTTTAGTTTTATATTCTCCAGCTCTTGCTCTGAGTTACATTCCAATGAACCCTAAGTACCATATCATAAGAGAGTTTCATACCACTAAGGAAAACATGCTGTTAAAGAAACAGTGCTAAGAGACCATCAATTCAGATGCAGTCTAATCTGAGAGTTGTTAAAGTGTGAAAATAAGTGCATCTCAGAATTGAGGAGATGGATTCATAAGAGCTCCATATTCAAATGAGCCAGAGGGAAGCGGGGAGAGGAAGCTCAGCCCTGTGCCCAGCCTGCCCTCCACATGTCCTTGGTCTGGGTTCACTGACTGCCTGAATAGCAGGGCAGTGCCCCAGGCTGAGCAGCCAGTTCTCAGGAGGCCTCAAAAAGGCTTGGGGGTAAGGTGTCAGGGCTGCAGCACTGCACCAAGAGTGTTGTCACAGCAAGGGCTCTGGGGCCTGGCTGCCTCCTGTCTGCCGTGCTGAAGGTGGGAACTGGCCAGTGCTAGAGGATGAAGGTCTGTGGCAGATAAGACTGAAGTAGGCTTCGGGTTTGTGAGCTCCTTAGGACAGCCACTGGGATTTGAGTCCTCAGGCCCCCAGCTCAGTGCCTGGCATTAGTAGGTGCTCAGGCTTAGTGACTGAGTGCATGAAGGCATTACCTTGGCAAAAACACTATACTGCGGGGGCCATTTCTCACTGCTACTGAGCCCAGCATACTGATCTCTTGACTACATACCAACCTTGTACATTTGTACAAGACTCAAGATAGACCAGGATGCAGGTTTGTGTGAGAAAGAGAGCTATGAGAAGAGCCAAGTGTTCATGTTTGCGATTAGTTGTAGACCTGTCTACAGGAGAAGCCAAATTATAACCAGAAAGTCGTTTGATGGCAAAGTCTGGTGGGGCTCGTGCTGATGTGTGGTTGTAAGTGAAATGGTCGGGCATGACCTGCCTCCCAGACAGGACAGGAACGGTCAGAGTCAGGCTCCTGGGCTCTGCTGGAAGAGTGTTGCTAATCTTAGATATTTTGGGGGCAACTTTCAGGCTTAGAAGCTGTCCTTCGCCTCTTTGGATTCATTCTGTTGACTAGGCTGCACACTTCTGCTCTCACCTATTTATGCTTTTTGTAGTGTCTCATTGCATGAGGCTGCCTCATGCCTCACTCTACCCTATTTATGGTCTGGTCGTATACTGGAATTAATGTTAGCATCAGGGTAGGGGGTCTTGACCTAGTCTTGCTCTGGTGTATGGGGCATACTTCCTTTGAGGACTTCTCAACCTTCTTGCCTAAAACACTGGGGTGACAAACAGAAAACACTGTAAGGATAAAACATAGAGCATCACTCACTTCTTTGAAAGAAAGGGAAAGAGGCTATGGGGCAAAACACAGTTAAGCATTCAAATTTTAGCCACGGTTACCGTGTGCCCAAGGTGCTATTACTATTTCCATTTCAGATGAGGACACACAGGTGGAGAGCTTAAGTAACTTGCCCAGAGTCACCCACCTGGAGAAGAGGAGAGCCAGGAGGTGCTCAGGCATTCTGGCTCCAGAGCGGGTGTGCTCAGCCACCATGCTGGGCCCCTAACCTCTGGGCCCTGTGATAGGCCCTGGGGCTGCAACAGCTCAGAGAAAGTTGATACCAAAGTTACAGATTTTTTAAAACACTATGCACAAATGGCTTGCTATTTATGTAAATGTAGGTACAGTTGACGCTTGAGCAACACAGGGATTGGGGTGCCAACACTCTGTGCAGTCAAAAATCGGTATATAACTTTGACTCTCCAAAAATGTTACTAAAAGCCTGTTGATCAAAGCCTTACTGATAACACATTGTATATGTATTATATACTGTATTATATGTATTATATACTGTATTCTTACAACAAAGAAAGAGAAAATGTTAAGAAAATAATATAGTAATTAGTGAAAAAAAATCACATTGGACCCACATAGTTCAAACCCAAGTTGTTCAAGGGTTAGCTGTTGTTAGTACTTTCATTATACTGACACACCAAAAGTCATTCACTACTCAGATATAGTCTTTTAGTTGTATTTTTGGGAGGAAGCAAGGGGAAAGATAAAGATTAAGCCTATGAGGTCTGACTTTAGGGAAGGTATCACTCTGGCTTAAGCCAAGAGCCCCTTCCATAAGGGAAAGGGAGGTTAACTAGGTAAGGCCACATCAGTCCTATGAGGAAGCAGAATGAAAAACAGGGATTTTCTTTAATGTTTTTTTTTGTTTTTTGTTTTAATAGTCCTGTTTATTTTTAAAGTAATCTCCATGCCTAACATGGGGCTGGAACTCACGACTCCAGGATAGAGAGTCGCATGCTGTACCAAATGAGCCAGCCAGGCACTCTTTTTTTTTTTTTTTTTTAAATAATCTCTATGCCCAATGTGAGGCTCAAACTCCTAAGCCAGCCAGGTGCCCTTCTCACAGAAGCTCCTGGCACATTTAGGGGCAGGGGGTGGCAACTAGAATTTTTGTGCTCAGTGCAGTATCAGAGCCATAGCTTGCAAAGCTGTTCTAATCACTTTGCCTAATACTTGCTCTCTCGGGGGGAGGGGGGAGAATGGGGAGGTAAGTGGGAAGATTGGGAATGAAGCGACTGACATACACTGGGGCTACTAAAGGCACAAAACATTAAATCAGCAATGAGAGAGACAGGACAGCTCTTGCCAACTCAGAATTTTACTTAGGATTGATCCTACTCCCTTCCCAGTCCAGGGTCTACGGCAGCTGTCATTCAGCTCCTCAGGTCACAACTGCAAGGGTAGGAGTTAACTTCAAGAGGTTTAATTATCGGGTCATCGCTATTTGGGAGTCTGCACTGGGCTGAGGTTGCAGGACAACCAGAGCAGCACTATGTGCCTACATGAGGCCCACGCCAGGGCACGGGGAGGCACTGTACACACAGGCGTTAAAAGGTTCCAGAATAACTGTGCTTTTTGGGAATCTAGCAGTTCTAGTGCTGCTTTCCTTTAAGGCAAAGAAAGAGTCGGTGGGACTTTTCAGCAGACACAGGTCTCTTAACCACTCTCTCTCTCCCTGGTTGTCTTGCAGCACTGGCCGCCCAGCCCAGGGACCTCAGCAGGGAGTGTATCGATCAGCCCGAGCTGGCCAACTGTGATCTAATCCTGCAGGCCCAGCTCTGTGGCAATGAGTATTACTCCAGCTTCTGCTGCGCTAGCTGCTCCCGCTCCCAGCCTCCCGCTCAGCCTGTCTGGCAGCAAGGATGAAGGCTAGCTCCAGCCCCAGCCCCGAAGCAGCTCTTAGGCTGCAGTCTCTGGCTGGCAAAGGGAGCGGTCTTCTAGGGAATGGGCTCTCTCAGCCTCTGACCTCCTCACCCCCTGCCCTGCAGCGCTGCACCTCAGAAACGGCCAGCACCCGCCCCTCGCTTCCAATACCACAGGCAGCAGTCAAGAGGAGTCTGGATAAGGATGTCCTTTACTTTATGGCTTCCCTCTATCATTTCTGTTATACAGGATCAATTCACTGGGTTCTAAAGTAAGCTACCAGGGTTCTCACTTCATATAAAGCTGGGTGGAGAGATGTAATGGGTTCAAAGTTAACACCTATCTCACACGGGCACACTAACTCTTGCTGTGTCAGGCAAGTTTTCTTTGCTAGAACTCTCATCTCATCTAGAGTCAAACAGTGGTTCATTACTCTAGTCAACCTCACCCTTCCAGGTAGTGTAGCAACCAGCTTCAACTCTCATCTGCATACACAGTTAACAGCATGGTTGTGAAGGCTCTTGCCAAAGTGGAATATGACACGTAAAAGGCTCAGTACAAGATGTGGGAGGAAGGAGCAGAAGCTGTGTTACTATGTGAACATGACAGAATGGGGCCAGGGGAGTTCCTTACTTTCATCAGAAGCTGGCGCCTGAAGCCCTCCTCCTGAGACTGACCTGCAGAGCCTGGTGGTGAGGACTGCCTCATACCTGCATCAGGCTGACACACCTGCTCTGTACGGTGACCAACTGGGAGCCTCTTCTCCCCAAGCAGGGATCTGTGAAGCAACAGTTTGCTGCCAGATAAAAACCAGACTATTGAAAACAGGCATCAGCAGGACAGGGGACCAATGGAGGGGAAGGCATTGTATTAACAATGAAGTGATTTCAGTTGGAAGAAATCCTTCTCCATCTCTTAGAACCTCCAGTTCCTTGCTGCTGAACAAGAGGCCTGGATTCAATGAGCTTCCAGGTCCCTTTCTACTTTAACCTTCTACACATCCTCCAGTGGACTGGCTGGGCCTAAGCAACAGGCTATTCTGGGACACAGGAAAGACAGGCGTTATAGGGAAAGCTGATTTTTATGACCAACACACTGGCTGGAAAAGAGAAACTGCATCACGGGTGAGCGATACTTCTTGGTCTACCTCTCATTTAACACAGGAAACATGGGTTAGGGGGAGAGGTATTTTTTTTCTTTCCATTTGAAAAATACAGAGGAGCATCCCCTTTCATTTACCATGCTTGGTTTTGCTATACAAACTGGAAACTAAGGGCTATTTTCTTGGACTCCCCAATTCCTTAGTTGCCAACTGGCAACATAATTTAGAAGGTAAGTCTGAGGTTAGCTAGCTCTACTTAAACTAGTCACAGGATAGTGGGCCAAGGTTAGGGGAAAGAGTAAAACTCAATCTAGACCAGTGGTTCTCAACCCTCTTCCATACTGGGAGCTTTTTCTTTAAAAAAAAACAACAAAAAGACTGAGGGGCGCCTGGGTGTCTCAGTTAGTTAGGTGTCCTGCTTTGGCTCAGGTCATGATCTCATGGCTTGTAGGTTCAAGCCCCTCATCAGGCTCTGTGCTGACAGCTCAGAGCCTAGAACCTGGTTCAGACTCTGTGTCTCCCTCTCTCTCTGCCCCTTGCCCACTTACTCTCTCTCAAAAATAAATATATATAAAAAAATACCTGAATGTGGGTCCTCACCTGCCCCCTCCCCACTTTAACTGCTCTGGAGTCTGGAGCAACTGGGCTGGCATGAAGACTTTAAAAGCTTCCCAGGTGATTCTAATATGTATCCAGGGCTGAGAACTCACTGCTTCAGCCAAGGCCTTCTCAGAACGTAAATCTTGTTCCAATGCAGATTCTGATTACTAGGTTGGGGCGGGTCAGGGGTGGGGCTGAGATTCTGTATCTTTACTCCACTCCTAGGTGAAGTCTATGCTCTTGTTCCAGACCACACTTTAAGCAGTAAGGATCTGACATCAAGGATATGCTTAGGACCAACCAAAGCCTAAAGTATAACTACAAATGTGAATTTTAAGAGTAGCCTAATCCTGATGGGCATAATAAAGGGGACTAAGAGGTACAATCTTCCAGTTAGAAGTCACAGAGATGAAAAGTTTAGCATAGAGAACATAGTCAATAATACTGTAATAACATGTACGGTGACATGGTGACCACACTTATGAGCACTGCATAATGTATAGAATTATCAGATCAATATATGCAAATTATATTTCAATAAAAAAAAAATACCAGTCCCAATACAAGGTTTTCTAGCCATCAAACTGGAGTTCAGTAGCAGCAGAATGGAGCAAGAACAGACCAAAAAGAACTAAAACACATTTACTAATAAAGAAAAGGGGAAAGACCAGCCCTTCAGGGGCAAAAGCTTCTACCACGAACATTTATTTTTGTTAAAGCAGATTATAAATTCTCATCAGTACAAATATATATAACTTACATTTGATTGTAAGGCCAACGTTCAAAAGTAAAAATGAGATGGGATCTCACATCGTTACCAGAGGTCAAGTGGCTACAACTGGCAACGGGATGTTCTCTCCACAAGTTGGGGGACCGACTCACACACAGCTATTAAACCAGAATCTCCATCCCCACAAGGCTTGTGGGGACCAAACCTAAAGGACAAAACAAAACTCAACACCCACATGACAAACCAACACAGTAACCTGTGCTCCCGTCCATGGATATGATTAAGTCATTGTCACCTTAGTGTTAAAACAAAAGTAGAGGATTAACATAAGGAAACTGCAGCAGTATATAAAAGAAAATACATAGTCTCTGTAGAGTGTATTCAGACTGATTCCATTAAAATTACATTAGAATTTCATCACAGGTTTAAAACCAGGAGAATACTGCTCTTTCATTTTCTTTAAAACTACCACCTAGGGACTGTATTGGTCATACGCATGATTGTGGCTGCAAGGTGCTACTTACAATGAATGATACCAGGTAAGCTAGGGATCCCATCTGCAACTCCCGACCTTTCCTCTCCCCACGTCAATAGGCATCACTGATAAATCAATCTTATGTACAATTTCTTACAGCTAACCCTTTTACCTTTGGCAAGATTACTTACAACTCATACAACTTTTTAATATTGAGAACTATTTAAAATATTCTAAATGCATAAAAATAAAGATTTTGGCTTTTTTGATATATATTTATAATATTTATTCTTACCCAAAATGGAAGCTCAACTTTACCCCTAAAATATAGCTCTGTTGGGCAGCTGCTGTGCCCTGGGAATTCTGGCAGCAGAGCCTGCCTCTCGTCCCCAGCCCAAGCACAGGCCACCATGTTTTTGATCTCTAAGACAGGCCAGTACTGAGAGGCGACAGGTGAATGGCCTGAAAAGTGAAGGGAGATTGTTCTGCTTCCTGTTGTGTTTTATATTCCAGTAAATGTGCTTTGAATACAGATTCCTGTTGAGATACTTCTGCCTCTCTGTTGCCAGAGATTTTTAAGGGGCTGAGGGAGGAGGAGGGGGACAGAGGGCAACATTTCCTTGACTTCTTTAGCCTAACTGCAAGACAACTCTTCTCTAGGAATGTTTCTTCCATTTTTTTCCAAAATCACCTCTCATAGCACTCTGTACTTGGACATGCTCTTTAGGACCCTTGGGATTAGTGAAAAGTATACTGACTGGGAACACAAAGTTCCTTTTACTTCTTTGACCTCTGCCCCTGCCCTTGCCTGTAAGTATGGACATACATAAGCCATAGAGACTACTTAAAGTTCAATTTCAAATGTCTTCTGTAAGTCACTGGAGAAAGGGTTGGTGGGAGAGGGGTTAGTACGCTGCTTGGACTTGCTTTCTAATGCAGCCCATTGGGCTTCGAAAGGATCCACCGGGCAGGTCCCTGCAGGAACCTCTGTGTGCTTATCTCCTGAGGCCAACCTGCCATCGTCTACACCATTGAAAGCTGCAGAACCGTTGAGGTGCTGAGCAGGAGGCTTAAAGAAGGGACTGGCAGTAGCACTGCTTGTCTCACACTGAGGGAATGTCTGCTGCTTGACCAGGCTGGGAGACTGATGGGGGTGGGCAGCCTGAGGGTGGCCTGCGGTGCCAAACACATTGGCTACCATCTGGGAGGGAGTGATGCCCACCACAGGCACATTAGGGGCTGGATAGGTCATCCCATTGGCCACAGGATAGGACTGGGCAGGGACAAAGGCTGGCGGCAGGGGTGGAACCACACCCACTGGTACGGGCTGAGAGGTGAGGAATGCATTCCCTTGGAAAGGCGGCGCTGGCTGGGTGATGGCAGTGGGTGGAGGAGGCTGGAGAACTGGCTGCAGAGAGGCAGCTGAGGCCTGGGGCTGCTGTGCCCGCACACTCTTGGACACCTCTTCTAACCAGCGGTCAGCCTCAGAGGGAGTGCGTCTGTGACCAGCCTGGAAGAGACCTGGAGATGCAGCACCAGAAGACTGACCCCACTCGGTTCCTGAAACCAAAGAGATGGAGAGAGACAAAAGAATCAGAATCATTAGAGGCTTCTTTCCTTACCTGATAACCTTGGTACCTGAATGATCCTAACATGTGGAACAAGTGTCCCTAATGGAATACTTTGTAGTTCTGGCAGGTGTGAGAAAAGTCTTTATTACCAGCTGAGGAGGTTTTGCTTTAGGACAAAGGAAACCTGTCAGACCATGCTGCTATCTCAGCCACACTGAGGAGCTGCCTAGATAGAGCTCACACCCATGGAACGAAGGCAGCTGGCTGGCATCAGAAACCCCTTCCTATTGCTGTGACTCCTCCATGGTACTGAAACTGGTCTGCACATGCTCTAAAGGGCCTAAGGTGATTCACCTTTAGAATAAATAAAATAAAAAGAAAATAACGAGTGACTTGGTGCTGTACCTTGTGGCCCATGTCTTGCTTCAAGAAACATTATCTTTTAGGTGCACTGCCTTTATTACTATTAAAATTTGTTTTGATTTTATAATTAACAAATGTTCATTACAGAAAAACTAGAAAGTAAAGCAAAGCAAAAAATAAAGCACTTTCTGTAGGCCTGCCATTGTAAGAGGCAAGGTCCCCACCTACCTCCCCTTATTATGGGCATATCCATTTATCTCCAAATCTAGTGGTCAACTCAGGGTAGGGCCCAGGAATCTATATTTTATGAAAGCTCTGTTCTGTTCTGTAGTCCTAGGAACTATCAGTCTAATCTCTTGAGTTCCTCTCCTTCACCATCTTTCCTAATAGTTTATTTCCAGGAGGGAACACACTTTTCCTCAAAGGATTCCTCCCTGGTTCCCACTTGAGAACGGCTGATTTCTGAATCGGCGTCACTTATCTGATCCCAGCATCCTCACCACCATCCATGGCCACCTTACCCGAATGTGTGGCTGCAATTCCCTTGTTAGCAGCATCAGGGGCATGGGCCCAAGGGTTGGTTTCACGCACAGGCATTGCTACGGGTGCTAGAGCAGTTTGGGCTGGCTTAGCAGCAAGCACATGGAAGGCTGAGTCAGTGCCATTAGCTACAATGGGAGCAGACAACATCGATGGAGTTAATTCATGCAGGGTGGATGGGTGACCCTAGGAGTTGGGTCAGGCTGATGTGCGATAACAGTGGAACAGCTAAGACAGAAAAGTTGGTGTAGGGATAACCATGCCATCTTGCAATGGACACACAAACCTTTGGGCAAAGAGGGAATTAGAGGTAATTAAAATAGCTGTACTGGTAAAAAAGTCAAATGACTGTTCTGGGAAAATATGTGAACAGGGAGAGAGGGAATGAAGCCTAGAGAAACAATTTCCAATTAAGAACAGAGCTGCTTTGTCTTATAAGCAGCAAAAATCAATTCTAGGTACAGCTTAGCCTTTGGCATAAGAAAGTACATAAAGCATTTCCTTCTCCTACCACTCTTCCAAAAGAGCAAATTATGCCAACAATAACAATGGGTTAAATATAATGATCCCCTACAATGTGCCAGGCACTATGTTAACAGGACTTTAGCATTCATCATCCTATTTAATTCTCTTAAAAACCCCATAAGGCTGGTATCCTCATACCACAAATGAGAAATCAAATTTGGTATATATTTTCATTTGCTTAATAAATTTTTAGTTTGCAATATATAGAATTCACCTCTATTTTTTGAAGGTTTTTTTTTTTTGGCCTCAGTAATGTTCATAATATCTCAAAGTACTACTATTCTTTCCTGTCTCTTTTTATTAAAATCTCTTAATCGTTGCTCCTTTACTTGAGACATCTATTCCATCAGTTTCTGTTCCTTGGCCCAGCTCTCTCTCATAGTTAGTATGGAGCACAAGCAAGCACCTTCCCCTGCCCTATGCTTCAATCACTCCCTCTAAGATGGGCAACCATTCTTATGGCACTGGTACCACTTAGCCGAGGGCTTATCTTTTTCTTCTTCTTTTTTTTTTTTTAATGTTTTATTTATTTCTAGGAGAGAGAGAGACAGCGTGAGCAGGGGAAGGTCAGAGAGAGAGGGAGTCACAGACTGAAACAGGCTCCAGGCTCTGAGCTGTCAGTCAGCACAGAGCCTGATGCGGGGCTCGAACCCACGAACTGTGAGATCACGACCTAAGCGAAAGTCGGACGCTTAACCGACTAAGCCACCCAGGCGCCCCAGCCCAGGGCTTGTCTTAAAGACTAGCTTCCCATAGACTGGGAGCCCCTTATGGGCAGGGAAACGACTATGTTTTATTAGTTTTGTACATGCCATTGTAAATAGGTACAGAGGTAGTGGATATTCAGGTAACAGGTAATGATATTCAGAAAGACCAGGGTTTAAATCCTGGTTATGCAATTTGGGCAATTTATTCAACCTCTCTGACCCTCATTTTCCTTATCTATATTGCTTACCTCAAAGGGCTGTTGTGGGGATTAAATGAGATGAGAAAATGCATGAGTCCTTACCATGATATAGCAGGCACTGTGCTAATACGTGCTCACTAAATGGTGCCTATTGTTGGTATTATAAATATTTGTTAGATGAAATGAAAAGCCATTTGGTGCACATGATTATAATCAATTTTTTGTTTTTAAAAGAAGACTCTCTGAGTGCTCGCTTCGGCAGCACATATACTAAAAGAAGACTCTCTGAAGGAAAAGTATGTAGTAGCTTCCTCGGCTAGGAAAGGGGTACTGTCTCTAGAGCAAAACTTCTGAGCTCTTTCTCAAAAGAAATTAAAAAATGGATTAAAAGAGATCAAGTTCTAAAAATCTGTAACTTAAGTTATATATAGACTCTTTGCTGACTTCAGGGTCAACACCAACTATTAACTCAGTATCTTGGAAACAACAACTTTTAGTAATTCCTCAATGTCTTTACAAAGGCAAATTTTAGGACACTTGTTATAGAAGATGAAATGAACTAAGGAGCCAAAAGAAGTGCCTTTTTCTTTATGAGCATCTTGTGACAGGACGGAGACAAGGTGAATCCAGGGCTTCTTAACTTTGGCACTATTGATAATAGGGGCCAAAAAATTCCTTGCTGTAAGGGCAGCCATCGTGTGCACTGAAGGATGTTTAGTACCATCCCTAGCCTCTACCCGATGAAAGTAGCAGCCACGTCCTACCAGGTTATGACACCCAAAAATGTCACCAGACAATGAATGCCAAATTTTCCCTGAGAGGGGCAAAATCGCCTCAGGATGAGAACCACTCTGCCAAAGAAGGCATATGCCGGAACCAACTCTGATGACTGCTGCTTCTGGAGAACTGGCTGGACATTCTGACTCTTAACAGGTAAGTGGCAAGTAAGGTAGTGGGTTGGGACTACAGAAGCTCTTAACAGAATGGGATCAAAGACAGAAAGGTACATGCAGTGATGGATGCAGACATTCTAGGAAACAGGAGTGGGAACAAAGCACAAAGACACTGTGAAAAAGAGGGATTAACAAATCTGAGGCATTATCCAACAGGGAAATTAACAGGTCTGGCCAGCTCTTGGGAAGCTCAGGATCCCCACCTGGAGTCAGTGAGCTGTGCCACGGCAGTACTAGCTTCAAAGAGAACAAGCGAGCAGGCTAGGAGGGCACCAACCTTGAAAGGCAGGAGACTGTGGTGCTATCACTGTCACTGGTTTGGTCATTGGGGCAGATGAGAAGGGATCCTCGGCGGGTGTGCTGAAGGCACTGGTGATCTGTGAGCACAGGGAGCTGATACTCTCTGCCTCCCCTTCTACTTCTGGCACTGCAAGGCAAACAGAAAATGGTTCCAGAAAGAAAAACTGAATAATCCTGAAATATAACAGTATGGCACAAGGTGGCATTTATAACACATCGCTTATTTGTGAAAGGAAAAGTGTCAACTGTCAAGTGGGGCTATAAAAGCAGCTTCAAAAATTTGGTATAAAATGTCAACAATTCATGTACTAAGGACTATCTTCCTCCATGCAAATCCTCAGATTTCTTTATTTCCTTTCCTGTGTGAAACTACTGAGAAGTTGGTATTCTTTTTTTGTGTCAGTTAGCTACATTTTTCTGGAAGACATCTGCAACCTGTTTGCCTTCCAACTAGTTCCCAAGGCTGTGATCTGCATAGAGTTCTGGAGCCACTTGGGAGAAGTGTATCAAAAGACGGGTTAAGACCAGGAACACCAGTGGCAGCTCAGTCCTTCTCTCTGTAATAAGCTACAACAATAATATCACTCATTTTTTCCCTCAAAGTAGCAAGTATGCGAATGTGAGAACATGAAAAAGTAAACTGAGATCCAGGACTCTATAGGCTTTGTTCTTAATATTCTCTGGAATACTTTTGTCACGGGGGAAGCTGATAATGTGTGGTGAACCTTTGTTTTACTCAACTATGAAGAGAATAGTTTTTGTTTCCCATCTACTCCAGAAGAAGACTGAAGACAAGGTACTAGAAGCATCTGGAGTTTGTTTTTATAGGAGTTGAGAGCTGGAAAGACCCTCAGTAATCATCCAGTCCAACTGTCGTTTAGGCCTCCTTTCATCCGTCAAAAGAACTTAATGCTCTGGACTTTTTTTTTTTTTAATGTTTTATTTATTTCTTGGAGAGAGAGAGAGAGAGAGCGTGAACAGAGGATGGTCAGAGAGAGAGGGAGTCACAGACTTTGAAACAGGCTCCAGGCTCTGAGCTGGCAGTCAGCACAGAGCCCGACGCAGGGCTCGAACCCACGAACCGCGAGATCATGACCTAAGCGAAAGTCAGACGCTTAACCTACTAAGCCACCCAGGCATCCCCGCTCTGGACTTTTATACCATCACTGGGAGTGTCCTACTAAAACAGTCTTCATCATATTCTGTTATAGGACTGGCTCGACATGTCTCAGAGTGAAGTAAAATAGAGCCCAATAAAAGCACTGACCAGATCTGACACTTTAGCTCCGGATCTTATGATGAGGATAGAGCTACCAGGGCTGGCTCAGCTGTACAGGGGCCACACAAAGGCCTGTGTGGCGGTTCTGAAAGGTAATGAATATATGTGAGCAAGCTCACTGTCTCTGATGAAAAACACATTTTTGATTTAAACAGGAGACCCGTTTCGAGTTTCCTCCGTACAGAGCCAACCAGCCACAAGTACAATGAGCACTTATCCACTTCTTCTAGTACATGTGACGGTAATACTATTTGAATAGATGGGTTTCTAAAGCCTTTTAAATTAATTCTCTGTTGGGTCCCAAATGGTAGAATAAGAATGGAAACTTGAGACCCTTGATGTTTGGAAGCAGGTTGGCTGAGAGGTAGTACACTTCCATCAGAACAAATCACAAACCTTGTAGCTCAGTGTAGGAATTTCCATCAAGGCTCTGATACCTATCTGTTGCAGAGAAATGAAGGATTCACGACACTCTCCATGAACCTTACTTTTCTCCCAATGAGAAATGACACAAGATACCTATAACCATCAACCAGCCTGAGAGAGGGGGGGTGGCTAGTTTGATGGGATTAGTGTCTCCACTGGAAGTGACGATAATGCGTCAGTGCAAAGCACTTATGAGTCAGGAGGACTGCATTACCTGCATTTTTTATGGGGAAATCGGTCTTCCTCTGCATAGTGGAGGGTAACTCATTGATGCGCAGGGATAGCTGGCGTTTAAAGGGTGACATCTTCTGGCTAAGAGCAGGAAATCCTCGGAAAGAGCCTTGGCGAGCAAGCTGTTCAATGGGCGCATGCCGGCGTGGGATGGCATGAGGATTGTTCGTCTCCAGAGAGGCAGTGGCATCCGAAGTGGGAGAGGTGGGAGAGGATGGGGATGGGGCAGTATTGCCAGGAGCCACTGATGAACCAACAACTGTCTTATCTGTTTCAGCTCAAGAAAGTCAAGAGAAAGAGAACCTTAGCAGTCTTCAAATAATTTCAGCTTATACAGCCAAGGAACTCAAAACCTTCTTATGTCCTTCTCCCCATCTCCTTCCCAATGTCTCTTAAAGGACAGGTTACAAGCAGGGCTCAGATATCCTACATTTCAGACAAATCAAAGGTTTAATATCCTATTACATGTCACATGGTGTATCTACTAAGAAACAAATACCAGATCTTTGATTCTCATGCAATGATTCATAACTTAAGATTTTCTTTAAGACACTAACCAAGATTTTTTTAAAAACCCAAAAAAACCCAGTACCTATGAAATCCCAATGTGAGATCATTTAAAGAATGATGATTCATAGTTTTCAGTGTTTTGTTTGCTTGTTTTTTCGGAAAGAAGACTTTGGAAGTGGCAGAGTCAGAAAGGTCTAAACACGTATTAAGTTTGATTAGATGTTAAACAATGTCAAAAAGCAGTCTTTAAATCACAATGTGCATTTGTAGGTCATTTGAATAAAAGCATACAGAAGCAAAATTTTTAAGATTTAAAAAAAATCCATATCCAACATGGGGCT
Source organism: Hyaena hyaena (assembly GCF_003009895.1). Classification (NCBI taxonomy): domain Eukaryota; kingdom Metazoa; phylum Chordata; class Mammalia; order Carnivora; family Hyaenidae; genus Hyaena; species Hyaena hyaena. The sequence goes on from NW_024081483.1 coordinate 780,829, forward strand.
CAAACTCACCACCCTGAGAGTTGCACACTTCAACAACTGAGCCAGCCAGGCACCCCCATAAGCAAAAGTTTAAACTGGATTCTACCTAAATACAAAACTATCTGCATGTGAGTACCAGCTGAGTCCCATTCTGATTGTGGTAAATCTCTACCTGCCTCCCCTCATAATGCTCTAGATGTTAGGACTCAACCACTTTGGCAGTTGCTGTGTGTAGCCAAGAGTATTATTTGATGGTGTTAAAGAATATGCTTCCAGTCTGAAAAATCACTGTAGCACACTAAAAAATAGCTATGCATATTAAATTTTCTGATAAAAATAGCATGGAATTTTATTCTTTGGTATTCTGGCACAAATATTTGTAAGAAATTTAAAAAAATTCACAATCAAGAATTTAATTTCAAATAAAATATGTACCCTTTTTTTGGCTTAAGAATTAGAGTTGTTTGGGTATTTGATGAATGGTGTTCTCTAAAATGGCTGGTTTAGAGCTAAAAGCATAGAGTAAAAACTGAGCAAGATTTTTATCAAATCTTGTATATTTAAACTGAACTGTTTAATTCCAAAATATTCCTTGTCGGTTTCAACTCTAGCTGCACACAAGAATGCAAAGCATTTTCCCCCAAGCCCTATCATTTAGTTTTACAATACACTCAAACCCAGCTTTACACAAGAGACTTCTGAGTGACGTGAACTGCCTGCACAGGCATTTCTGCTATGCTGCCATGTGTACCTGCAAAAAAAATCACACTTTGCAAAATCACACACTAAAATTAACAGGGCCATGGGAAAAAGAGGGGTTAGCTTCTAGGGACTTCTTTCACTAAAGCACTAAAACACAGTAACAATCTGGTAAGAACGACATCACTGTGAAATTTCTACCCACCATCAATGGGGTCCTTTGCAGCCTAAACCTGCAACTTGTACTTGTTCCTTCAAGAATGTAGGTCTTTGGGAGCATCTCACAGAGATCAGATACATCAAAATTAGAAATCTGTTCCAGGAAGTAGATTTCCCTAATTTTGTCTTTAAAAATGGGAGGTAATATCTTTGCAGCTTCTTCTACTGGACTCTCAGTCTCCCCAGACAAGCCACTAAACCAGCCACTCTAAAGAAAAGGCCGTTGTTTAGGTTTTAAGCTTTGTTCTTAGTCTTCATATATTGCTAAGAGTTCTCTTTGTGAGAAAGCTTACCCCTGGGAGCTTCCAAATATTAACCTACTGGGAAAAATGGCTTAAACATGAACTGTTTGTACAAAACTGAACAGATTGTACCTTTCTTGGCATCCTGGATTTGTTTCATAATCTCCTCTCTTTCTGCTTGCTCCGTGGCTGTTGTGACACGGAATGATCCTTCTCTTGTAAAAGTGGTCCGACTGGCATCAAAAGTAGCAGTCACTCCACACTCCTTCTCCCGCTTCTGTTTCCGTTCTAAACAGGCTGCAAAAGCACAGCCTACAGCATGACTCAATCTCTCACCCTGTACGTAACAGAAGGTTTAAAAAAACTTTTTTAGAGTTACAGTACAAACAATTACAAATAAGCTTGGACCACAAAGAAGTCTGTTTTTACACAATGCAAAATGTTGGCAACTCTGGCTTAAAATTTTATTTTTTGAAATTTATTTATTTGAGAGAGAGGGAGAGAGAGCACAAAAGCATGTGAGGGGCAGAGAGAAGGAGAGACAGAATCCTAAGCAGGATCTACGCTGTCAGCACAGAGCCCAATGTGGGGCTCGAACTCATGAACTGTGAGATCATGATGTGAGCCGAGATCAAGAATCAAATGCTTAACTGAATGGGCCACCTAGATGCACCTAAAATTATATTTTAATATGTTAATATGGCAAATTAAATGAATAAATTAGCTTAGGTAATGTTAATGATACTTTACTGTAGTGGACACTGGGTAAAGTGACCATCAGTAACCTGTGCTTTTGTGAGCAGCCAATGAGACCTTATCAGTCAGGCTCCCTCTGTTACTCAGATTAGTTTTGGAGACACTGCTCAAGGTCTGAGGCCCTAAGTCTTGGCACAAATCTTACATTTGCCAATTAAGGGAACAGCGGTAATATGTACCAGCATTTCTTTTTTTTTTTTTTTAATTTTTTTTTAATGTTTTATTTATTTCTAGGAGAGAGAGAGACAGTGTGAGCAGGGGAGGGTCAGAGAGAGATGGAGTCACAGACTCTGAAACAGGCTCCAGGCTCTGAGCTGGCAGTCAGCGCAGAGCCCGACGCGGGGCTCGAACCCACGAACCGCGAGATCATGACCCAAGCGAAAGTCGGACGCCCAACCGACTAAGCCACCCAGGCGCCCCTATGTACCAGCATTTCTAAGAAACTACTGGAAAGGCAGGCAAGTTTCAGAAGCTTAAATAGACTGTCACCATATCTAGGAACAAAAGGCACAAACTTAAGATGTTGGATAACTAATACAACTCCAGCAATGACAAGGGAATTATGAAAAGGAAAGCTTAGCTTTCTCAGTCGCTTCTATTGGAACGGTCCCCCTTCCCTAATCACCCTACCCCATTTTAGGCCCTTAACATTTTTTTCCTTTTTCTGTCTTTATTTTGAGAGGCAGAGACAGAGAGCGAGTGCGGGAGGGGCAGAGAGAGGGAGACAGAATCTGAAGCAGGCACCAGGCTCTGAGCTGTCAGCACGGAGCCTGACGTGGGGCTCAAACCCATGGACTGTGAGATCACGACCTGAGTTGAAGTTGGACATTTAACTGACTGAGCCACCCAGGCGCCCCATAGGTCCTCATCGTTTTGATGCTTTCCCCCTTCGCTATCTCTTAGCTCTCTCACAATTCTCCCTCTCAACCACACACAGGTAAAAGTTAAAGTAGATTTTCACCCACACTCTCTACTTATAAAGGAATTAGATAAAACTGATTTGTTTATGTATAGGAGGAGAGGAGAGCTTATATAAACTAAACATTATTTTAAAGAAAGTCTGGATTACCTAAATTTAATAAACTCATGGACTATTTTCACCAGGGTTGTTTTTATTTTAAAGCATACCCCTAATTGTGAAATAACAAAGTTAGAGATGATATAGTAACTTTTGGCATCACTAATAGTAAGAAGAGATACCTGAGAACAGGGAGTCCTTTGTAGAGTTTTCAAAATCACACCACGTAGGTAGCTGTAGCTGCTTCTCCATATGGTTCTAAGCAAGTAATTTCCCCAGATTTTATATGCCAATATCAGATATCGTAAGGAGCAGTCATGTCAGAAATGCCTTTTGTGGGGCGCCTGGGTGGCTCAGTCAGTTGGGCGTCTGACTTTGGCTCAAGTCATGATCTCACAGTTCGTGGGTTCAAGCCCCATGTCGGGCTTTGTGCTGATGGCTCAGAGCCTGGAGCCCGTTTCAGACTCTGTGTCTCCCTCTCTCTCTGACCCTCCCCTGCTCACGATCTCTCTCTCTTGCTCGCTCTCTCCCAGAAATAAAAGATTAAAAAATTTTTTTAAAAAAATGCATTCTGTCCCTAAAATTTCACACGAATGTAAACTGTAAGATTTCCCATAATTGCTTATTTAAAGACTGACAGAGTCTCTTTTTATGAATCCACACAAGTTTCCATCTAACTTAGGGGGATGGTATAAGGGTAGGGCACTGAAGCAAGAAATAGGAAAGAGAACTGAAAGAGTTCTAGAACCTGTCCACTTTTGAACACAGCTCTACTACAAGGACAGAGCAATTGTCCAAAGAAGTTTATTATTGCTCCTAGGCCTAGGGCAAAAGTTCTTGAAGACAGACCTCTTCAAGCCCCATCTGAGACCCACTGAATGAAAGGGTGGGTTCTAGCAAACTGTTTTAACAAGCCCTCCATGTGATTCTGATACAGGAGAACCACTGGCCACGGAGATTCAAACAGCCTGGAAGACCAGGATTTGACAATAAAAGTTTTTAAATTAATATAAGGAAACTCTTGAACTCTTGATTTTGTAACTATAGTGATAGCAAAATGCACTGCTTTGTGGCTTAGTTAAGGTCTGAGAGACAAAGGAAGAAAGTGTAGTTTATTCAACTCATTCTCCATGCACTGTGTCAAACCAGGGAGGAACAGCTTTGACAATATTAACCACCAATTTTGGAGCAGTTACCATGTGCCAGACCCTATGCTAAGAGTGCTTATATTAATTATCTAATTTAATCTTCACAATTGCTATCTTCATTTTATAGAAGTGGAAACTAAGACTTAAAGAATGTCAAGTAGGGGTGCCTGGGTGACTCAGTCGGCTAAGCGTCCAACTTCAGCTCAGGTCATGATCTCACGGTTCATGCTCTCTCTCTCTCTCTCTCTCCTTCAGAAATAAATAAAACATCAAAAACGTTAAAAAAAAAAAAAAAAAAAAAAAAGAATGTCAAGTAACTTGCCCTAAATCCCACAGTTTAATAACCAGAACCAGGCCTGAAACCCAGCCTGGACTCTTAACAGTTTATAGCGCTGTCTCTAAGAGCTTTGCAAAAAACCTTTTTGGTGAATTATAGAGTATAGCCACCACTTCCCTTTTAGATTAAACAATGGCAAGAGTTTACTGAGTTGTAGCCTTCAGGAATGACTATACTGCCTTATTCTGTCTGGACTTAAAAAAAACTTTTGTAAAATGGGGTGGCTGGGTGGCTCAGTCGGTTAAGCATCTGACTTTGGCTCACGTCATGATCTTGTGGTTGGTTTATGGGTTCTGCCCTGTGTCATCGGGCTCTGTGCTGACAGCTCAGAGGCCAGAGCCTGCTCAGGATTCTGTGTCTCCCTCTCTCTGCCCTCCCCTGCTTGAGCTCTGTGTCTCTATCTCAAAAATAAATAAACATTAAGAAAAAAATTAAAAAACTCAGTAATTAAAGGGGTGCCTGGGTGATTCAGTCAGCTGAGCATCTAACTCTTGATATTGGCTCAGGTCATGATCCCAGGGTCATGGGATTGAGCCCTGCATCAGTCTCAGAGCTGAGTGAGGAGCCTGAGTAAGATTCTCTCTCCCTCTGCTCCTCTGTGCCACTCATGCTCTTTCTCTCTCAAGTAAAAAAAATATATATATAGAATTCAGTAATTATAATTACACATTCAATGCTCTACTATAGTTAAGATCATCATCATCTAGGGAAGCCTGGGTGGCCTGATTGGTTGGGCATCTGTCTTCTGCTCGGGTCATGATCTCACAGTTCATGAGTTTGAGCCCCATGTTGGGCTCTGTGCTGACAGCTGAGAGCCTGGAGCCTGCTTCAGATTCTGTGACTCCCTCTCTCTCTGTCCCTCCTCTGCTCACGTGCTCTCTCTCTCTCAAAAATAAACATTAAAAAAAAAAAAAGGTCATCATTATCTAAGAGACTTGATTTTCACGTCAGAATTTTAGGTAATTTACATGAAAGATAATAGGTTATTCTCCATTGTTCAACAAAATCAAAATTTCTACTATGCAACAATTTCTGGTATGCCAGAAATTCACTATACCATAATTTAGGGTTTTTTTAAAAAAAGTAATCTCTACCTCCAATCTGGGGCCTGAATTCCTAACTCTGAGGTCAAGAGTTGCATGTTCCATTGACTGAGTCAGTCAGATGCCCCAGTATTTCTACTTCTTAATTGAAAATATACTCCAACTCAGTTCTTTCATTTATAGAATTTCTTTGCAAATAAATTTATAAGTGCCTTTTAGCGTCAATATCTTGTACCCAGATATATTAGTAAGTAAATACATGTAAGAATCTTGAACACAGTTCTAATATTGAAAAGTTTCAAGTAAAGTTTAGTAGCCATCATCACAAGAGCACTTTTACTTTCCTTTAACGACTTTGGATCTCAGCTAATCATCTTGCTCTGTGAGCTCAGGGTCACACCGAGAGAGTGAACTACTTGAGTAAAAGGAGTAAAAGCAGCTTGGTTTAGATACTTCCAAGTGCTATAATAGCAGGGACTTGTTAAAAATGTAGTGGAGGGGCACACGGGTGGCTCAGTTGGTTAAGTGTCTGACTTCAGCTCAGGTCATGATCTCATGGGTTTGAGCTCTGTGTCTGGGATCTCTGTCTCCCTCTCTCTCTGCCCCTCCCCAATGCATGTTCACACATGCGTGTGCTCTCTCTCTCACAACAAACATCTGAAAAAGAAATGTAGTGGAGATTGCTTGGCTAACTGAGGCTAGTCATGATGAAACCCACACTGTTGGACTCACCGTGTCCTTGACAGCCATGAAGCAATGACAGATCCAGCGCCGAGTGGTGCCGTCACGACATATATAAGAGAAGGCTCTATCAAAATTCCTATCTGGAGCACAGAAAGAAACTTTTTCTATTGTCTGGTCAACTATGAGGTCCTAGAAAAAGGGAAGCACAAAGGAACAGAGGACTTATCAAGTTAATTAAGCTTCTCAGAATAAACACAGGATGTTCACTTCACAATACTGAGTCTCCACAACAAATGAATCAAGACCATGAAATAGCTAGATCTGAGGCCAGCAGCCTGAATACTAAGAATTTGACTTAAGAGAAATCCCAAGAGGCACTTTGCCCAGATGCCTCTCTCACTTCATGTTCTAAAACATATGCTTGCTTTTATTTTTATCATGGTATATTCCTTGTTCAATTTGATAATACATGTAAATCACTATATCTCTTTTGATTCCCATATAACTTATATTAACTTACTGATCATTTAATTTGGCGACTTTTTTATATACTTGCTGAGTGGCATTGTACACACACAGTATAAACATTACACAAAATGTTTTTTAAAATCTTGAGGCTCTGAGACTCTTCTATGTGATATTCCCACAGTCTAGAATTCCTAGATGCTGAGGGGGGCCTCTAAGTGCTAAAACATAAAATCAAACAAAATGGATTTTATAAAGAATCACCATAATGGCTCATTATAATTTTATTTTGCTTAACCTTGCTTACTATGAATTTCTTCTTTAGCAAAATGATTCTTCTTTTGGATTCTGTCATTTTTCTTATTGATATGTAGGAGTTATTTATATTTTCTAAATATGAGCCCTTTATAGATTACATACATTGCAAAATTTCTTTTCCATTCATGATAGGTCCAAGGGTGAAAAGCCACCAATTACTATAATTATCACTAAATGTGGAAAAAGAACCAAATTATTTAATACCAGTGCTTTAAGTAGCCACCAGGGGGCAAAATCACTTCCTCACTGGTATAAAAAAATTAAAAACATAGCTTCCATGTATATTTCATCTAAAAAATTTAAAAAGAATTCACAAGTTCTTAACAATAAACTAATTAAAATGATCATTATTTTCAATAATAATAATGATGTACATTTAAGACTACCACGTCTAGGGGTGCCTGGGTGGCTCAGTCGGTTACACATCTGACTTTGGCTCAGGTCATGATCTCACAGTTTGTGGGTTCGAGCCCCACGTTGAGTCTGTGCTGACAGCTAGCTCAGCCTGGAGCCTGCTTCAGATTCTGTGTCTCCCTCTCTTCTCTGACCCTCCCCTGCTCGCTCTCTCTCTCTCTCAGAAATAAATAAAAAACATTAAAAAAAAAAAAAAAGACTACATCTTAGGGCGCCTTGGTGGCTCACTCAGTTAAGCGTCTGACTTTGGCTCAAATATTCCTTTTTATGGCAAACATATAAGAACAGGGCAGAGGACTAAAAAACAAATTTTAAGAGGGCAGTACATTTAAGCTTTTAAAGCTTTAAAAGATGCATAGAGGGGTGCCTGGGTGGCTCAGTGGATTGAGTGTACGACTTCAACTCAGGTCATCATCTCAGTTTGTGAGTTTGAGCCCCAAACTCCCGAGCTGGGCTCTGTGCTGACAGCTCAGAGCCTGGAGCGTGCTTGCAATTCTGTGTCTTCCTCTCTGCCCTTCCCCCTCTCACACTCTGTGTCTCTGTCTCTCAAAAATAAAAAAACATTTAAAAAAAAAAAAAAGGGTCCTACTTCTCTTGAAATTAAAAAAACAAAAAAAGCCTTAGATGGAAGGTCAAGAGAACTCACGCAGCTGTATTAAGTCATTTCAAATGTATCAGACAAGTTACCCATCAAAATTGCTCTCTACCTGCCAGACTCCCCCACCCCACTTTTCTTTTCTTTTTCATTAAAAAATTTTTTAAAACATTTTATTTATTTCTGAGAGACAGAAAGAGACACAGCGTGAGCAGGGGACGGTCAGAGGGAGGGAGATACAGAATCTGAAGCAGGCTCCAGGCTCTGAGCTAGCTGTCAGCACAGAGCCCAGACGCGGGGCTCGAACCCACGAACCATGAGATCATGACCTGAGCCAAAGTCGGACACTTAACCGACTGAGCCACCCAGGCGCACCACCACCCTTTTCAATAATCTGAATTTTTCTGAAAAATTGCCTTCTGGTTAAAATTTCTCCAGACTTTAGGTTTCTTAGGAAATTTTAATTAATGATTAAATGTGCTTATATAACACTTTTATGGTCTCTAAGGTCAGAGTCTATGTCTCTATTCTTTAGGCAGGTAGGATTATTTTCTTTCAAATGCAAAATGCCACCTATGATTTGAGATATTATGTAGATTCTAAGTAAATGTTAACCAATAATCCATTTACTAGTAAGATTTCACTTAAGCGGGGTTTTTGGTTAAACAGCAGGTTATCATTTCAAATATCACTTTCTAAGAATACAGTTCCCTTTATTAAGGAACAAGAAGAAATTTCAGGTGGTGTCTTTTTTTTTTTTTAATTTGGTAAAAGGTCCATCATCTTTTACACCAAATCTGTCGGGCAAAACATTTTCTTAAAATGTGTAAGAACAAAATCTTAACATTAAATGCAAATGCTTACTACATAAACAAGCTGTCATACAGACCAAAATGCTGAGAGAATTCTAGTTTTCATAAGGTAAATGAGTAACTAACTTCGTTTCCTGAACACTAGTATCTCAGAAGACTGTACTTTGGACAAAGTGGAAGGATACAGAGTGAGTACAGCAGCTTAATAGCATTGTATTTGATCATTAGGGATAAAAAAACCAAACAAACCATGAGCAGTAACATGTAAGCATATAAAATTTTTACCTTAGTTTTTTCATCCACAACTCTGAGTCCATCTGCTGACACCCACAGGACTGCCTTAACTGCTTTCTTTCCAGTCTTTTAAGAGAAATCAAAAAGGAAGGGGGGAGACACACAGATATATGATATTAAAAGAAATTTAATCTTCAATAGAAAACACTGATTTCTGCCTTCCAAAAGTTACAAGTACAGATGGAGTCCAAGTTCAGGAGGGGTACCCAAAGCCAGATACCCAAACCAAACTGCAGAAACATTCAGGAAGAAACAAGCCAAAGCCATTATTTTAGAAACACAATGCAAAACAATAAGATAAAATTAACTAAGGGGGAAGGGACAGGTGGACTCAAAACCAAGATATCACATTCCATGAAGGGCAAAGAATTCATAAGTAGATTCTTCACCCCTTTAATAAATCAACCAAGAAAACCAAGAGTCAGGTAAATAATAATACATAAGGAGTTACACCACAAGTATCTTCTACAAAGGTATTTACAGTGAAAAGTAATACATAGGTCTACATTAAGATGCTGACTTATCCTCTGATTCCCACGTGTACAGCAGAACCCTTGATAGTCTGAAATGTTCATGGTAAATACCCAAGAAGTCTTCATTATTCCTATAATAATCTTTAAAGACTATTATTTCTTCTCTCAGGACTAACACAGAACTGGTTTAGTTTTTAATTTGATATTAAATGCATGGAGACATTTTGGGGACATAGAAGAATTTTAAAAACGAAAAAATACTATTATTGCATGAATTCTTTTTACTTGCTGAGAAAAGACTTCTTTTGGCACACAGGAATCAAGTGAGAACAAGCTGATGTAGGATTTCTCTTGTGATGGAGTGAAAATGGGACAGAGGAACTTTGTAATAGTAATTTAACAGTTTCCTGTCTTTTCAACCGCTGCAAGGATACAAGCAAAATAAAACAAATACAAAATAAAGGCTGAGAATAGGTGTTAGATCATCATAAAAAGTATAAATTAAAAGGAAACTGGCAGTAAAAAGTTGTAGCAGCAGCCTCTAGAAGGGACAGAAGAGGATAAAGAAATATCTACCATTCTCCTCTGTATGTGTCCAAGCCAGTGCTCCTCCATATGGAAGGCATGGCCTTATTTAAATGAACTGTGTGCTCTACTCAGGGCTCATCATCTCCACTATCATCAAGCATCTGATAAGAGCCTAGTACATGCCAGGCAGTGGAAACACTTAAAGGTTTACAGTCCACTGAAAGGTGACGCTTAAACAAAAAATAAATAATACATAGTAAGTGTTATAGTAGAGCTGAAAAAATGTATAATGATGTCAGAAAGGAAGCATGGTCAAATCTATTTGTGGAATAAGGGAAGGTTATTCAAAGGAGAAGATCAAACTAGGTACTGAGATAACTTTTCTAGATGCACGAGGTAGGGGTAAGGAGGCAGGGAAGTGACAGAGGTAGTGGACACGGCAGGCAGAAGAAACAGTGCACAAGATATGGAAGCAAACAATATGGGAAGTCTGTGCTCTGTAAAAGCTTGAAAGTGGGATGGGTATGCGAGGGACAGTGGAAGATAAAGCACAGGAAAGGCCTAGCCATGGAGAGCCTTGTATACTTACTACAGAATTCTATCTTAATTCCATGGGCAATTAGGAGCTACTGACTGAATTTTTAAATGCATTTTAAAAGTATCACTGTGGCAGCAGTATAGCTGGGTTGGAAAGAGACTGTAAGAGGCTGAAAGACCACAACACGATTCCAGATGGCAGAGAGTGAGGGTTAAGCTCTCTTCGTTGAGATAGGGATGGATACAGATGAGAAAGTTTTAAATGAAAAATATAAGAGAGAAGTTGGAAGATTCCTCTCAGGTTCCTGGCTTGGGTAATTAGGTAAAGAAGGTACCACAAACTAAGAGAAAAAAGAAATGCAAAAACAAGTTTGAGAGGGGAAGAATAGGATTTCAGTTTTAGACAAGCAAAGTTTGGAATGCCTAGGCAATACCCAGGTAGAGATAAACAACAGGTAATTAGATATATAGGTCTGAAGCTCAGTAGAGAATTCTAAGATGGAATTTTAGTTTTGGGAAATATCAATCATGGGAGTAATAAGAGGGCCAAGAACTGGTAATTAAATAATTGGGAGAAAATGAGTCTTTGAAATATCAGAAAAGGAACAGCCAAAGGGACAGAAGAATGGAGAGACTAGGGTTATTGAAACTAAGTGAGAAGGGTTTCAAAAAATAGTAGGTGGTCCAAAATGTCAAATGTTGCAAAATGATTAAGCAAGAAAAGATGTGAAAAGTGTTCATTGGATTTAGCAATGATGTGGTAAAGTGATAGAGTTGTAATGGTTAATTTTATGTGTCTCGTTGTTATGCTATGATTGCACAGTATTTTGGTCAAACAGTAGTCTAGATGTTGCTTTGAAGATATTTTGTAGATGTGATTAACATTTATAATCAACTGACTTTAGATAAAGGAGACTTAGCCTTGATAATATGGGTGGACCTCATCCAATCAGTTGAAGACCTTAAGGGTTAAAAACAGGCTTCCCTGAGAAGAAATTCTGCCTCAAGTTTCTAATGTAGAAATACTGCCTGAGCTTCCAGCCTGCTGGCTGGCCCTACACACTTGCCTGCCCCAATAACGGCATGAGCCAATTCTTAAGTCCCTCCCTCTCTATATATGTAGAGATATTGATATCTAAATATATACATCTACATATATGTATGTATACAGGCACACAGAAGGAGAAAACAGATGGTGATTCTGTTTCTCTGGAGTCTCAACTCATACAGAAGTGGAGTTGGGCTGAGAAGTAAATGAAAGGCAAGATAAATCTGTACATATTAAATAATCTCTTCAAAAAACCTTTACTAAGTTTTTGCACAGCTGGAAAAACTGAATGGGAGAAGATATTTACAAGTGATATATCTGACAAGGGATTAACATCCAAAATACATAAAAGAACTTACACAACTCAACACCAAAAAACCCCAGATAATCTGATTAAAAATGAGCAGAGTACCTGAATAGACACTTTTCCAAAGACATATAGTCACAGATGCATACACAGGTATGCAGTATCACCATATTATCAAGGAAATACATATCAAAACCACACTGAGATATCACTTTAGACCTATCATAATGGTTAGAATAAAAAAAAGACAGAAAATAACAAGTGCTGACGAAGATGTGGAGAAAAGGGAACCCTCATGTACTGTTGGTGGGAATGTAAATTGATGCAGCCATTGAAAAAAAATTAAAAATAGAAATACCATATGATCCAGTAATTCCACTACTGGGTATTTACCCAAAGAAAATGAAACCACTAATTTAAAAAGATATATGCACCCCTGTGTTTACTGCAGCATTATTTACATTAGCTGAGATATGGAAGCAAACTCAGTGCCCATCAAAAGATGAATGGATCAAAAGAAGGGGTGAGGCAAACAATGGAATATTAACCCAGCCATGAAAAAGAATGAGATCCTATCATTTGTGACAACATGGATAGACCTAGAGGTTATTATGCTAAGTGAAATAAGTCAGAGAATGAAAAATATACGATTTCACTTATATGTAGAATCTAAAAAACACCCCCCCCCCCCAGAAATAGATCCATAAATACAGAGAACACACTGATGAGACACAGAGGGGAAGAGGGGGACGAATGGACAAAATAGGTAAATGGTGGTGGGACATAGGCTTCCAGTTATGGAATGAATTAGTCACAATGATAAATATAGTCAATGGTACTGTAAGAGCATTGTAGTGACATATGGAAGCTATACTTGTGGTGAGCACAGCATAATGTAGAGACTTGTTGAACCACTATGTTGCATACCTGAAACTAATGTAAATTGTTATGTTCACTATACTTCCATAAAACCCAATTTAAAAGTTGAAAAAAATAAGACAAAAAATAGGTGTGGGGACCTAGCATCGACATAGTAGCGGATGCTTTTACAGAAGAGGTCTGAGTGATGCTCAGACAGCCACCCTCGGCTTTTGCACCCAACCAGATGATTTGCTCCATGAAGGCAGGGATTTTTCCATCTTTATTTTTCACTGTTGTATCCTCAGAGCTTAGAACAATGCCTGACACAGCATCAGAGTTTAATAAATATCTGCTGGCAGCACCTGGGTGGCTCAGTCAGTTAAGCGTTCAACTTTGGCTCAGGTCATGATCTCACGGTTCATGGGTTTGAGCCCCACATAAGGTTCTGTGCTAGCAGCTCAGAGCCTGGAGCCTGCTTTGGATTCTGTCTCCTTCTCTCTCTGTGCCCCACCCTTGCTCACATTCTGTCTCTCTCAAAAATAAACATTAAAAAAAATATATTTGCTGAAGGAATAAATTTGTTAGATATCCACTAAAGGGAATAGGGGACAGTTGACCATTTACTGTTCAGCAACTCTGGGTAGGCTCCTAGATAAGGGCTGGTCAGCAGAAAGAACAAGCCATGATTATAAGCTTAGAATTTTCAGCCTCATCTCAGGTCCATCCTCTAGGGAAGGAAAGGGGCTAGAAATATTGATCTCACCTATGTGAGGAAGCCTCCACAAAACTCCAAAAAGCTGAGTCAGTTCCTCATTTAGTCTCCTTACCATATATAGCAAAATATAACATTTTCTTGGCCCAATTACAGTTTCATCAGAGATGAAAACATCTCTGCTTTTTGAGGAATGCCTATACAACAAATTTTATGGTGTTGTACCACTGAGGCACTGTATTTGTCATATTCCATGGCCTTAGATCTTCTAAATAGAGGAAGAAAACATAATAACAATTCTTTTATTTGTTCCTACATTTGGGTGCCAATTCTTGGATACATATAGTTACTTCAATCAGGAGTTAAGATATTAACACTCAAAGACACCTGTAGCTAAATTTAAGTCTAGATTTCATCATACATATTCTATAGTAGCAATGCTCCTGTACTATTTGTGCCTTTTACAGTCTTTCATTCTGGTAATATAAACTAAGATTCCTAAGCACTTTTCAGATAAGTCAGAAGATCAAAGTTTTTGCTTTTATGTGCCCTAAAACTGTCTACTTAAGCCAATATCCTAGGAGGGAAGGTCAAAGTTAGCTCACCAAAAGACTGCAATACAAAGATAACCCAGAGCAAGTATGAAATATAGAATTCAGGTACATCTTAGTGATGTAAACACCCCTTAAAAAAAAAAAAGACTACATAATACTTAATTACCATTATTCCAACACTTTTTTTCCCCCAATGGTGATTTATTTTAATTTTTTTTTTTACAAATAGTTTATTGTTAACTTGGTTTCCACATAACACCCAGTGCTCATCCTGAGTGTCCTCCTCCATGCCCATCCCCCCTCCCCCCTCCATCCATCAGTTCTCAGTTTTTGTCAGCATTCAAGAGTCTCTCATGGTTTGCCTCTCTCCCTTTCCCACACCATTTCCCCCCTTCTTTTCCCCCTTGTTCCTCAGTTAAGTTCCTCCTCATCCTCCTATACATGCAAACATGATATTTGTCCTTCTCTGCCTGACTTATTTCGCTCAGCATAACACCCTCAAGGTCCATCCGTGTTGCTACACATGGCCAGATTTCATTCTTTCTCATTGCCATGTAGTATTCCATGGTATAGATAAACCACATCTTCTTGATCCATTCATCCGCTGATGGAACTTAGGCTCTTTCCATGTTTTGGCTATTGTTGAGAGTGCTATGAACACTGGGGTACATGTGCTCCTATGCATCAGCATTTCTATATCCCTTGGGTAAATTTCTAGCAGTGCTATTGCTGGGTCATAGGGGAGTTCTATTGTTAATTTTTTGAGGACCCTCCACACTGTTTTCCAGAGGGGCTGTACCAGTTTACATTCCCACCAACAGTGTAAGAGGGTGCCTGTTTCTCCACATCCTTGCCAGCATCTCGTGTTCTCTGATTTGCTCATTTTAGCCTCTCTGACTGGTGTGAGGTGGTATCTCAGTGTCGTTTTGATTTGTATTTCCCTGATGAGGAGGGATGCTGAGCATCGTTTCATGCGTTTGTTGGCCATCTGGATGTCCTCTTTGGAGAAGTGTCTGTTCATATCTTCTGCCCATTTCTTTACTGGGTTGTTTGTTTTTCAGGTGTGGAGTTTGGTGAGTTCCTTATAGATTCTGGATATCAACCCTTTATCTGATATGTTGTTTGCAACTATCTTTTCCCATTCCATTGGTTGCCTATTAGTTTTGTGGGTTGTTTCCTTTGCCGTGCATCAACACTTTCTATTTTTAAGTAATTTCAAAGTTATAGGTAGTTCACACTGATTAGTCACTTATGAAAAAGTTTTACAATAAAAAGAAAATTGCTTATTTTTCAAGGAAAGAAGATGGGTTTAATAATATGGACAGAACTTCAGTAACTACAAATTTAAACTGGTAAAATCTAAGAAGATCACACTAACCTATGAGTGAAACGACAAATGTCAAGTATAACTGAGCTAGAAACCACACAACTCTCCATATATCCAACTTAGAATTTTAAAATTAACATCTGCCAGAAATAACTTTTTTTTATAGGTAGACATAAGCAAATATGAAATTAAGCAGGCTCTGATATTAGAGAAAATGATAGCAGGTAGTGGCTCTATTATAAATTATTGAGTTAGGAAACTTGTACTGCAGGTAAGAGAAATGCACAGGTAATCTTCAAATGAAAATACTAGTGAAGAAACAAAAAGGGTTGCAAAACTGACACAGAAATAGTAACTTTACTAAGTACACTGAAAGATCATTTTCCCCTAAATATAAAAGCTACTCACAATAAAAGGCAATTGAAATAACGAATTACCACAAAAAACTGCTATCTACCTACCTATCTCCAAAGGTTGTCGTTTGTTTAAGTAGACACCACTTAATGCAATAAGAACGTGCAATTAATTAATCAACATAAATAGAAGTGATATTTAGAGGCAAGACAATTCTGCTGGGTATACGATAGGAGCAAAAAGGTTAAACAGCTGTTCTAATGTTTAAGCCAAAGCAAAGAAATGCTATAAAGATACATAGGAAGCATAATTTGGCATAACTGGCAAATGTTAAAAAGCAACTGCAGCAAACAGACCAATTTGGGCAGGAAAAGCAGAGCAAGTCACTCTGAGCAATAGTAATTTGCCATTCTATTGTGCAAAGTTTTTTCTCTACAAACCAAAATGATCTTCAATTGTACTCAATGTGTAAAGAATCACTGGTCAGTCTTTCTGTCACATCTACACACAGAGATAACCCAGTCATTACAGGGTAATGACACACTAACAGGCAACTGTGACATGGTATGCCTTGTAATAAATGAGTAAGAAGCTTTTCTTTCACAGAAAAATGGGCTTCATTTTTTTTAATCTGAGAAAGACCTTAAAATGATATTTGAATTTATAAACAGAATTGTATAAGGAACAAATTTTGTCTGATAATTCCAAGATACAGTGAGTATTCCCTAAAGGACAAAGCGTCAAAGGGAAAGAAACACAACTTTTCACCAGTATTTGAGGCTGGCATTATCTCTAATGGCTGTTTCACTAACACTACAGTCACCCTTTAATCTGGGACAGTAAAATACACTATATTTCCTGCATTATAAGTGAGAGGAGACGTTAAAGGCTTTGAGGAAAAAATAAGAAAGGCAGCAAACAGCATGAAGGTTGAAACAAACAGCAAGGGATAGATTTCAGGAGGCAATTAAGCTCTTCCAGTTTGCTAAATCATTTTTAATTGTCAGAAGGGGGGAAACGTAGGGATTATTCTAATATTAAGTTCATATTTCAAATGAAATGTAATAGCAGAAATGAAGATTCCATAGGCATCTCAAATTCAACCTGTCCAAAACCAAATTCATCATGCCCCTTCTCACAATGAACAACTCGCCAATCCTCTTGGTCAACCGTACCCAAAGCTTGGGTCATCTGCTTCCTTCTGTATATCCCTAGGTTGAATGAATGAATGTGTAGGAGAGCATGATTCTCTCATCCCAGTGGTCCTGTGAGTTCTGTTTCTTCTGTCTGAAATGGCTTTCTGCTCTTAGTTTAACTGAAAAGTCATTGTTTTACATCTCAGCCTTAAGTGTCACCTCTTTCAGGAGGCCTTCTTCACACTCTCACATTCAATCTTCCTATCTGTTCCAGTAATACCTGTTCCCATCACATTACTTGGTAACCATTTCTTTACCTGATTCCTTCCACTACAGGGTGAACTTGAAAGCAGTGCATTTATCATTCATTCATTTATTCATTCACTAACTCAAATATTTTGGAATAGCTACTATGGATCACATACTATTTTAGGTATTGAAGATTCAGCAGTGAACAAAATAAATGAAGATTTCAGTCTTAAGAGAGCTTATGTTTTAGTGAAGAGATGAACAAATAAGGAAACTGTATGATATGACAAATGGTGATAAGCCCTATTAGAGAAAAATAAAGCAAGGAAGAAGAATACAAAGTATGTGGATATGGAGGAAGGTGGAATTTAAAATAGGGTTCTCAGTGAATGCCTCACGGAGAATGGGGCTTTTGAAGAAAGAATGGAAAGAGATGAAATGAGCCATGCATATATCTGGATGATGTGTATTCCAGAAGAGAGCAAGTACAAAGGTTCTGAAGTGGAAGCATGGCTAGTGGGTTCAAGGAATATCAAAGAAGTTAGTGTGGGTGGAACTGAGGGAGTGAGAGTAGAAGATAGAAAAAGGGACAGTGGGAATTCATGTACAATGGCCTGGAAGGCCCAAAAGACTCTGGCTTTTATTCTGAGTAGGGCAAAAAGCTACTGGAGGATCTGGGGCAGTGGAGCAACACAATCAGCTCTCTGTCTTAAAAAGATCACTCAGGCTGATATCTCGCCAACAGGTGGTAGGGGAACAACAATGAAAGCAGAAGTAGAACACTACTGCAATGACTCAGGTGAGAGGAGAAGCTGGCTTGGACCAGGGCAGCAGTGCAGAGGTAGTGAGACAGGAACTGTTGATGGAATAGATATAGGGTATAACAGAAAGAGAGGAATAAAGGTTAGATTCAGGATTTTTAGCCAGAGCACAGGTACAGAGGTGTTGTAAAGTGAGATGGGGAAGATTAGGGGAAAGTAGTTTGGCAAGGAAAGATTAGAAATTAGGTTTGTGACATGTGAGTGTGAGACACCTGGTATAAAGTGTTTAATGATGATGATAATATGCCTAACAGTTATCCAGTATGGCAGGCCGTTTTGTACACTTCTCTAATATTTACTTATTTAACTTTCACAATAATCACATGAGGTTGGTATTAGTATTATATTTTTTTTACAGAGGGGAAACTGAGATACAGGAGAGTTAAGAACCTTTCTCAAGGTCAGAAAGCTAGTCGGTGGCTGAGCCAAGGTTAAATGCAAGAACCTGACCCTTCAGAGTTTGAGCCCTAGCCCCTACGCTATATTGCTTCTATGATGGAAATACCACTATGGAGTCAAGAGGCAATGTCTAAAGATAGAAATTTCAGTCATCAGCACAGAGATGGTATTTAAATCCATGACACTGGATAAGAACATCAAGGGAGAGGTGTAGCTAGAGAAGAGTCTACAGACTGGGAAGTAGGCAGCAATATGAGGGAAAGCCAAGAGCAGGATCCCTGACCTCCAACTGAACTGTGTTTCATAGCTGGGGAGGAATGGACTATGACAAACCTGCTGATAGGTCAGGTAAGGGGGTAGGTAGGACCTAAGAACAGCTTTGGTGGAGTGGTGAAGGTAAAAAGACTGATTAAATAGGTTTACCAGAGGAAGGGAGAACAGAAACTGAAGGCACCAAGAAGAAACTTTTTAAAAAGATGATTTGTTTTGATTCACTCTAAGAAAGAAAAACTGATATAGAAAAGAGTGTGAGGAGCATTCCTGGATTAATAAAGAACTCAAATAATAAAAATCTAGTAGAGGAGACAGCCTCGGCTGGGAGCTCAGACAGTCCATCTCTTGAAACGGAGGAAAAACAGAGCATATGAGTATGGATGTAGGTAGGTGAGCACATGTGCCAGCACATGCTAGAATTTTCTTCTGATTGATTCTATTTTTTCAGTGAGGATAGAAGCAAGGTCATCAGCTGAAAGAGAGAACAATGTAAGAAATCCTGGAAGCTTAAGGAAAAAAGAGGTGTCGAAAAGTTATCTAAAAAAAAAAAAAAAGAAAAAAAAAAAAAGATGGTCTTGCTCTTCTTTATATCTAGATAGCCTAGCACAGTCCCTATTATACTTTATGCAGTGGGATTTGAGCTTGAGAACCACTGTGTTTTCATGAATACAAATTTAAAAAGATGACTCCAAAAGTTGATGAATTTTTTTGTAATCTAGAAAAGGAAGGTGACCACGGTGTTTGATATACTAGTTGATCATGTTACAGGAAACAATGAAACCAAGGATGATGGGAAATCTGATAACTCTTGAGATTGTCTTTTTTTTTCCTTCAGTATTTGTTATAATGGACTTCAAAAGGAAAAAAAAACCCAAATCATAAAAGATCCATCTAATAAAATACAAAAGAAACTAAATTTACATAAGGGCATGGGAATTTAAAAAATAGGAAGACAAGGAAAGAGGCAGCGTATATTCCCTCTTTGTTAAGGAAAAGGATCCAGAATGAAGATAAGCAGAAAGTATGATTTGTTATAGAGGAGAAAATCTGGGAAATCTAAAATAGAACATAGATGTGAGTACATTGACTTTAAGAGCATTCATAAATACAACAAAATGTTTACTCTCAAGAGTTAGGTGAAAATAATATAACCACATACTACTTTTCAAGCATGCATTCTCTAAAACACAACCATGTGTAATCATGCCATTTAACAACTGAAAAAGCCTAAGAACATGAAAAAATATATTTGGCAGTACATTAACAGGATCTGTTAAGAACAGATGTAATATTTTTGGTGATTTTTACAGTTAGAAGTGCCCTCCCCTCTCCAAATACAAAGTGACATGATAGCCCAGGGAGGAGTTCACAAAGTCAAATGCCTACAGGGTTAAAAGCAGGTAACAAACGAGTGAAGCAGGCTGAATGCAAGGACATTAGGGAGTTGCAAGGATTATGGCAAATAGACAACCAAAGGTACAGTGTCAGCTCAACTCAAGCCACTGCTGCCACACAGAAAGCATTCTGTTTTGCCAGATCTTCTAATTCTTAAGATAGATATTCTAAGTTTCATGTGAAAACTCTCAATGTTTTGACATTTTGGCAACCAATTCAAATTTATCAATGGTGCAAGGCATACCATGCATGTTTGTGGGAAGCTATTTAGTGCACTTCTGAGAGGACATCAATATGGAGCAGGCGAAAAAACTCTGCACCAAGTTTCAGAAAACCTTGGTTTCAGGATAGGCACTGCCCTCTACTACTAACTACGTGACCTCTTTGGGCTTGTTAATTCCTTTGTAAAATGTAGTTTCATGAACTATCCAGTCTAATTCACTGAGTGGTTGTGAGCAGATGAGAAATTAGGTCAAAGCATATCATAAACTATAAAGCTCTATATAAACATAAGCAAATTACTTTGAGATAATGGAAAATATATATTGGTTTCTGTCCCTGGTTCTGGGCACAGAGCTTCTGAAACCCTTGTAACTTCCTAATTTCCCAAGTGATAAGAGCATTGTAAGCATCTCTTGTCCTGATATTTGGTCTTTGACTCTATCCTTGACACAGAACTCCTAAATTCCTTGTAAATTCTTAAGTGATAAGAACACAAGGAGCATCTTTTGTTCAATAAGGCAACTTTGGGTAGGCTCCTAAAGAAGGACTGATCAGCAGAAAGAACAAGCCACAATTATGAGCTTAGAATTTTCAGCTTCACCTCAGATCCATCCTCCGGGGAAGGAGAGGGGCTAGAAATGAAATTAATAATTGATCGCGCTTATGTGAGGAAGCCTCCATAAAGCCCCAATAGCACAAGGTTCAGAGAGCTTCCAGGTTGGCAAATGCATCATTCTAGGAGAGTGACACACCCCATCTCCACAGGGACAGAAGCTCCTGGAACCCTCCCAGACCTCACCTTGTGTAGTTCTTGGGTCTGGCTGTTCTTCTGTTTCCTTTATCATATTTTTAAATAAACTATAATTAAGCATTTCCTTAAGTTCTATGAGCTGTTATAGCAAATTAAACCTGAGGAGGGGATTGTGGGAACTTCTAATTTTTAGCTAAACTGGACAGAAGTTGTGGGTAACGTTGGGACTTATTACTTGTGATTGGCATCTGAAGTAGGGTAGGGGCAGTCTTAGGGGACTGAGCCCTTAACCTATGGGATCAGACACTATCTCCAGGTAGACAGTGTTAGAACTGAGCTAAATGATGTTGCAGAAAATTGCTTTGTGTGGGGGAAAAATATCTACATATTTGGGGACCAGAAATGAAGTATTTTATATGAATAGTAAAGGAAATTCATAGAAGAAAGACTCACAGGAGGTCAACTGACCAGTTTTTCTAATACAATGGCCTAAGAACACTTCATAGCTCTGTATTCAATCAGTTCCTCATAAAATGGGAATATATATTACCTCAAATATATTAAAATTATAAAATATTTTTCAAATGTTAAGTGCCATATAATTACTCGGATTAATCAAGTATTTGCTCGGTATGGCCAAATACACTAATGAAGGTGTATGCAGTATATCCCAGGAAGGTGAGTATATTCTTGGTTCTTCTAACAACGGTGAGCAATTTAATGTAGCTAGTTTGGAAAATGTTATTTCAGTTTCTCAGATTTTTCTTCCTTCTTTTTAAAGATGTGTGTTAAGCTTGGGGTGCCTTGGTGGCTAGGTCGGTTAAGGTTCCGACTTCAGCTCAGGTCATGACCTCATGGTTCCTGAGTTAGAGCCCCACATCGGGCTCTCTGCTATTAGCACAGAGCCTGCTTCAGGTCCTCTATCTCCCTCTCTGCCCCTCTCCCACATGTGCCTGTGTTCTCTCTCTCTAAAAAAAAAAGGTATATAAGTTTACAATGAGCTAATAATATAGTAACAGACTCAGGTTTATCTGTTCCCTATTGCAAAAGCTTGTGGAGGCACTGCTTCCATTAACTGGTGATGCGGGGACAGGGAAGTGACCCATTGGTCAGGTTCAGGAAACAACTTAGGAAAAAGAGGAAACAGTCCTCCTGGCCATTATCTATAAATTCACATTCAGGCCTAATAATCCTTTCATCTACCTACTTTTATGCAAATGTGTTTGGTGGACACACCTCTTCATAACTGTTATTTTCTTTATCTTGGACCACTAAACCATACATGATGTGAAGGCTAAGAAACTACCAAAATTTATGAGAAACTGTACTGGATTAAGAACTCAATAGTTAATAATATTGTAGTAACACTGTATGGTTACAGAGAAGGTAACTACCTTTATCACAGTGTTTCAAATGTAATTAATTATAAAATCACTATCTTGTACACCTGAAACTAACATGTTACATATGTCAACTATACTTTAAAAAAACTACCAGGACGCCCAGGTGGCTCAGTTGGTTAGGTCATGACCTCACGGTTTGTGGGTTCAGGCTCTGCATCGGGCTCTGTGCTGCCAGCTCAGAGCCTGGAACCTGCTTTGGATTCTGTCTCCCTCTCTCTCTCTGCCCCTCCCTGCTCAAACTGTGTCTCTCTATCTCTCTCAAAGGTAAATAAGCATTAAAAAAAAAAAAAAAAAAACCCTACCTATTATATACTGTTCTATGAGATTCTTTATTTTCAGCTTTCATTAAATCACAATTGACCAGGCAAACCTGACAAACCATAACTCTTTCACCAGTCTATTTCTTGTAGATTAATGTAGAAGTGAGTTGAGTAATGGCAACTTGAAGATTTGAAAGGCTTCAAATTAAAGTTTTTCATTCAAAAACACATTTCCGGTGAGATTATGGGTAATACTTCTTCCCCACTGTTTTTATAATTTAAAAAATTTTTTTAAACATTTATTTATTATTGAGAGACAGAGAGAGAAAAAGCATGACCATGGGAGGGACCAAGAGAGAGGAAGACACAGAATCTGAAGCAGGCTCCAGGCTCTGAGCTGTCAGCACAGAGCCTGATGCAGGGCTCAGACTCATGAGCTATGAGATCATGACCTGAGCCAAAGTCAGACATTTAACCAACTGAGCCACCCAGGCACCCCTGGTTTTATAATTTTTTAAATGACTTACTATAATATAAAAAATTGTACATTAGAATAAAATTGTCCTGCCCTTAAAAGAATTCTCCCTTCAATAACAAAATTCTGACAGTCACAATGGTTCACGGATGCTATTAGGAGATTGTGCAGCATCTTTTTTCCTTATTAAAAGTTTTTATTTAAATTCCAGTTAGTTAACATACAGTATAATATTAGTTTCAGATGTACAATTTAGTGATTCAACACTTCCGTACAACACCTACTGCTCATCTGCTGAGCATCTTTTAAAAAATCCTGTGAGAGTAAAACTCACTAGTATGATTTAAATATCTCTAAATAATGGGCTCCTGGGTGGCTCAGAAAGTTAAGCGTCCAACTCGTGGTTTTGGCTTAGGTCAAGATCTCATGATTTGTGAGATCAAGCCCCGAGTTGGACTCTGTGCTGGAGTGCGGAGCCTGCTTGGGATTCTCTCTCTCTGCCTCTCCCCCACTCACTCTCTCTCTCTCAAAATAAATAACATTAAAAAATTAAAAATAAATATCTCCAAATAAATAAAATGTTGGTTTGAACCACTGAAAAAACCTCTTTAAGGCCTTAATAAAAAGAGTGAGTTGAGGGATGGCTGCGGGTTCAGTCAGTTGAGTCTGACTCTTGATTTTAATCGCAGGTCACGATCTCATGGTTTGTGGGTTCAAGTCCCACATCAGGTTCTGCACTGACAGCACAGAGGCTGCTTGGGTTCTCTCTCTCCCTCTCTTTAAACCCCTCCCCTGCTTACACACTCATTCTCAAAATAAATAAATAAACTTAAAAAAATAAAGTGAAATGCGTTTACAGGAAGCTATTTGTTAGCACCTTTTAAAGTTAACTTTTATTTTTATTTTATTTTAAAGATCTATATACCCAATGAGGGGCTTTAAACAACAACCCTGAGCTTGAGAGTCACACACTCAGCAACTGAGCCAGCCAGGCACCCCAAGTTTCAATCTTTAAAACTTCGGTTATAAATAATATGAAAAAAGTGACTGTATAGCATAGTGACTAAGAATGTGGGCTTTGGAGTCAAATTATCTGGGTCCAAATTCTAGTTTCTACCACTTATTAGATCTGTGAATTTGGGCAGGACACCTACCTCTATAAACTTTAGTTTCCTCACTGTAAAACAGGGAGAATAATAATTTCAGGGTTATTTTAAGGATTGAGATGATTTCTCATTTTCTTTCTTATGCCATATAATCATGTTGCAAAATGTAACAGTGCGACCCAGTTCAGCTACATTGTAGGTGCACCCTGACTCCATTCTATTTAGCAATGAATACTGCCACTCTGGGATTGATTTTGAATTGAGAGCTATCTTTGTTCCCTAACAGCATGTTATATAATCTTTTAACAAGTTTTTTTCTGGAAACCAAATAAATATTTTCTACCCAGCCTTCTATGCAAGGTCTATACAAGGTTATTATTATTATTTTTTAAAGTTTATTTATTTGAGAGAGAGAAACCCAAGCAGGGCTCAAACCCACAAACCATGAGCTCATGACCTGAGCCAAAATCAAGATGCTTAACCAACTGAGCCAGCCAGGTGCCCGAAGGTTGTTTTCTAAAGTAGACATATTAAATACTGATCACTTGGAAGGTAGCTTAAGTTGTATAATTATTATGGTGATGTGAAATCGCTTTGAGAAATTCTTTTTGGAAAGGAATATATATCTACAAAAAACTTCCTTAACAATTATAATGCCTATTTATATAGTTAACTCCTGAATACCAATGAACTGTGCAAGTCCACTTATATACAGATTTGATAAATATAGTACTGTAAATGTATTTTTTTCATAATATTAAAAAATTTATTTTGGGGCACCTGGGTGGCTTAGTCAGTTAAGCGTCCGACTTTTGCTTAGGTCATGATCTCGCAGTTCGTGGGTTCGAGCCCCGCGTCGGGCTCTGTGCTAATTGCCAGCTCAGAGCCTGGAGCCTGTTTCAGAGTCTGTCACTCCCTCTCTCTCTGACCCTCCCCTGCTCACGCTGTCTCTCTCTCTTTCTCTCCTAGAAATAAATAAAACATTAAAAAAAAATTTTTTTTTTAAATTTCTTTTAATGCTTATTTAGTTTTGAGAGACAGAGAGTGTAAGCAAGCATGCACAAGCAGGGGGAAGGCAGAGAGAGAGAGAAAGAGACAGAGGATCTGAAGTGGGCTCCACACCAAGAGCAGAGAGCCCAATGTGGGGCTCAAACTCATGAACTGTGAGATCATGACCTGAGCTGAAGTCATATGCTTAACCGACTGAGCCACCCAGGCGCCGCAAGATTTTCTTAATCACATTTTTCTTCCTCTCACTTACTTTATCATAAGAATACAGTATATAATACATATAGCATACAAAATATGTGTTGATGGTGTGTCTGGGTGGCTCAGTTGGTTAAGCATCTGACTTTGCCTCAGGTCATGATTTCACGGTTCCTGAGTTTGAGCCCCACTTCGGGTTCTCTGCTCTCAGTGCATAGTATGCTTCAGATATTCTGTTTCCTTCTCTCTCTGCCCCTCCCCCACTAGTGCTCTGTCTCCCAAAAAAATAAACATTAAAAAAAAAAATGTGTTGATGGACTGTTTATGTTATTGGCAAGGTCAACAGTAGGCCACTGCAGTTAAGTTCATGGGGAGTCAAATATCATACAGGGATTTTCGGCTCCAGAGAGGGACGAAGGCCCTGATCCCTGGCACTGTTCAAGGTTAACTGTAATAATGCAGATGTCTACAGGATTAGTTCTTTTTAGATACAGACCTGTTAATTTAACTCAAACTCAAAATGTGTACTAAGAAATTTTATTGTGACATGTGTGGGTAAATTATATGACTTTCTATTTCAGATTGACAGCAGTAAACTGAATGAAGACATTCAATCTAAAATCTCTTCAAATCTGTTTATAAACAAACTTACAGTATAAAGGTGACCTCTGTGAAGATGTAAAAATAAATTACAACTAAAATATTTACTTAAGAAATGGAAACTATTTGTTCTTTAAAACAAATTTCTGAGGTAACAAAACCACCCATTTAAAAAAAAACAACTGTGATGGGATTTTTATATTCATATTAACTTTTTGTAATTTAAAGTCAGTTATCCAATGACAGTAGTGTTTTCTTATACTGTCTCAGTCTGAATTATTTTGTAGCACTTACTCAAAACTAAACAATGATACGCTTTGACCCAAAAATGTTAGAAACGTATTTAGCTATTTGTATATATATTCTTAATCTAAGAAAGTCTAAACATTAAATAATCATTACTTGAAAAGCATGTACAGAAGGAACATCCCACATAATGATAGATATGTGGTACACTGCTAACTAAGATAGTTTTTCTTAGACTAGCAGCCTGAGTTTAAAAAAAAATCACAGAATTCCCAAAGGTAAGTTTATGTACTTTCACTTACTTTACCTGAAATTTAATTTAGATTGAAAAAAAAAGTATTAGCATTGAATGTAAAATGTGTACATTCAATTTCCACTTGAACTTGGTGCTTCTTCCCATTCTCCCTCAATATTTAGCACTAAGTAAAACCCACTTGTTAAAAACCCAGCTAATGTGCTAATATGAAAGCTTTGCAAGACCAAATTTAATACCTAGCCTCTAGGAAATAATCCTTTTTTAACTTATCTGCTTTATTTATTGGGTTTTAGTATCAAAAGACACACAGTTAACATCATAGATAGCAAGTTTCCAATTTATTAATTTCCATATATAGTCAAATCAATTCCTGTATTATGAAGAAACCAATGTCAGTGCTATACTAGGGGTGTAACTCCTTATAAAGCAAGCACGGATGTGGCATCAAACTTACTTTTCCAAAGAAGCCTTTGAAGAACTTCCTTTCCTGGAGGAACAGGGGGACAAGTCGAGCGCTATTATTGTATGGGCTAAATGTCCCAGGGTTTCACACCAATAAGCACATACAGGAGTTGGGTAAAGGACAAAGTAGGAGAAGGGGAGGGAGTGAGAGTTTTAAAGAGTTATCCATACCAGGAGTGACAGGGAAAAAGGAAGGGTGCATGAAAATGCAGGGAAACATACTGTATGGCCTAAGAATCCATGAAACGAGTGAGAAGAAATCAGAACCTGTGTGTCCATGCAGAGCAACTAGTTAGTTTAGTATTCTCTATTTACTTTGAAACAGAGATTATCCAAATTTGGCAGCAGAGAAAAAGATTAACATCATACTGGTTTCGTGAGATCTGCATTTTAAATTTCCTAATAGTGAGTAGTAAATACATTTTTCAATTTTCATATACATTTTTCAATTTAAAAATTAGTGGTCAACTATGTGGAAGTCATGAATTAAAAAACCAGTCCACATTTGAACAACCACATAAAAAACGCAACACATAAAATTAAATTATGAGTGTGCAGCAAGAATCCTTGTCAGACTTTTTCTTGCTGAGTTCAAGAGGTTTGAGAACCTTTACTTATGCATTAGGATCTATTTGTATGTTATGTCTGGGTTGATCAAATCCATAACAATCCTGGGGAAATAACAGATATGTTCTATTCCAAAAAGAGAATAAATCAGCTATCAAGAACACAAAGCTAATGCTTTCATCGCGGCTGGAAAAAACAAATGTATCTGAGAACCAAACATTTGTGGACCACAAATGAAATTTTAAAAACAGGGTTTTGTTTTCTTTTAAAATGCTACTGATTTAGAATAAAGAAACGTGTGGGGCGCCTGGGTGGCTCAGCTCATTGAGCATCAGACTTCAGCTCAGTATATGATATCGCAGTTCGTGAGTTTGAGCCCCATGTCTGGCTCTGTGCTGACAGCTCGGAGCCTGGAGCTTGCTTCAGATTCTGTGTCTTCCTCTCTCTCTGCCCCTCCCCTGTTTGCATTCTCTCTCTCTCTCTCTCTCTCAAAAATCAATAAACATAAAAAAAAAAAAAAAGAAACTTGCATTGACAGTTATAAGTACAGCTCTGAAACTATGTAGATAAGAGGGAGCTAACTATCTATGGTTCCAGCACCAAGTTTTAAGCATGTACAAACTTTGAAAGCTGGCTACCATTCAAAGTCAGAACTTGAATGTAAAGTAGATGGGTTTTAACCCAAGCTATCTTAACTTTACATTTCCTAAGTTTTTAATTTTTAAAATGAGTTTTTAATGTTGGATACATATCTAGAAAAAGACAAATTTACTGAAATTTTACTCTCTCAAACAATTTATAAATTCATTCACTACTTTCAAACACTGAATAGTTGTTTTCTACCTAAGTTTTGAAAATCATAAATAGCATCAAATAATTCCAAAAAGTGTTTTGAACTTAAGCTGGAAAAACAATAAAGTAATTGAGGTAGTTATTACAATAAGACTAAATTTATTTCTACTGCCAAGTTTGGTGACCCTGGTTTTGTTAGACTGTGAGTAACAATCAGCTTTAAAAGATGCAGCCCAAGTTAAAAGATTCACCATTCTTGGGGGCTTGGGGGGTAAGGGAAGGAGAGATCTGTTAATATTTAATTTAGCTCTCAGGAAAGCTCTTGTTAAACATGTAGTTTGCCCTCTTCATAAAAGACTTCAGATGTTAAAAAAGTTGACATGCAAATGCATTAAAAGATAGCTATCAGAGAATATTAGTGTTTTTAAAAAAAAAAAACAAGTTATGATTCTTTTACCTGCTAAAACAAGAACATATATTAAAGCAAATATATCAAATAGTGAATAAAAAACCAACATATTAGAAACTGTCAGTATAATGAAACTAGTCTAAAACCAAGACAGAGAAGGAGACACATTCAGAGACAATGGGAAGTAAAGACCTTTTAAAAAGAAGAGGATACTGGACTAGTGTCAAGCAAGATAACCAAAGGCCCTATACACATTTTACAAACTAGACTGATGAATGACATTACTACTCATCCTGCAACTGCCTATGTCATTAAAGGCACTGAAAATGGACAATAGTTGTTTCTATTTATCCTATACGATCTAAGTCCCAACGCAGCTAATTTGTGCACTTATGTCACAAAGTAAATGAGTAGAAAATAGCTGTAACTAACTGTATCATACAAAGTAAAAAGAATTTAAACATATTTATGCTCTGAGAAGCATTTTGAAAATTCAATTTTGTTATAATATCTTTTTGTTTGAGAATATTAACTATGCAGGTAACTTCTAGTTGATATTAAAGTAATCCTAAATTACAAGAGACTACGTTGAGGAAAAATAAAAACCATATAATCCGGCTTCTTCAATTATTTATCAATTTAAGAAGCTCTAGAATGTCACATTTTTAGTTCAAGCATCAATCAAGTGATAGGTTTAAGATGTTTGTTTTGCTACTTAACTGGTACATCTGAGTTATATAATTCTTTAAATCTTAGAACTCTGGCATTCAAACTAGCTACATAAATATTATTTCTTCTTAAAAAATATTATTTCTTCTTTTTCTTTTATATTTACTTCCATTTATTTGAAACTCTAAGAAGAAGTAGTTTTTGGCACAATACAAGCATCTGGCACAGCAGAGTATAGATGCTTGATGAATGTTTGATAAGGGGCAGGAGGCAACTAGAAATTTCCACACAGTAAAAATATGAAAAGAACACAAAAATCATAAATATTTGTGTTATCAGTATGGTCTCAGAAGAACATCCTGAAGAATTCCAAATTACTGCAAGCCTCTCAGTATAACATTAGAAGGAATATTTACAGGGGGAGTTTTATTGAGTACAATAAATAGGAAATTGACCCCAGTTACTGAAAAATTCAATCTTATTTTTTAAATACATGTTTACCCATCTGGAATTATACACAACATTTGTCCTAAGTCTCTTGGATACCATTAGTGTGAAAAACTTTAAAGAACTTCTTGAATGAAAAGTTCAGAAGTGGTCAATTCCCCTGAAAGTTTAAAAATTTAAGTATATCCAGAAAAGTAACTGACATTCATAAAACTTCGTATTAGTCATAAATGACTATAGGGAAATGAAGATCTTTTAGAGATACATAAAAGGGTTTCATAAACTTTAAAACATTAAATGTAACATATGGTAATGATAATTGTTAGGAGATTTGATTTGACCACATATTGAGGACTGAATTGTTTTCTGTATATTCTAGAAATATTTTTTGAGTGGCTACCATGTACCAGACACTGTTCCAGGCATAGATATAACTTTTTAAATGGCAATTTGGTTCCTGTTTCTGGTGAAAATAGAGCTCATTAAATTATTAACTAAATAGTCCCATACCTCAAATAATCATGTTTATAGTTTATAATCTTCATGGACAAAAAACTAAAAAGGTAAAAATTTCACTCAGTTAAAAACTTAGGGTTTTTTTTTTTAATTAAGTTTCTATATTTAAGTGATTTCTACACCCAACGTGAGGCTTGAACCCATGACCCCGAGATCAAGAGTCATGTTCTTCTGACTGAGCCAGCCAGGAGCCCATAAAACAATTAGTTTTAAAACAAGATGGTGAAGGGGCACCTGGGTGGCTCAGTTCGTTATGCATCCAACCACTGATTTTGGCTCAGGTCATAATCTCATAGTTCAGTCTGTAAGTTCAAGCCCTATGTCAGGCTCTGCTCTGGCAGTGCAAAGCCTGCTTGGGATTCTCCCTCTCTCTGTTCCTACCCTACTTGTGCTCACTCGCTCTCTCCAAATAAATAAAAAAGCTTTAAATAAAAATAAAACTAGATGGTAAATAATGGCTATCTCTGGGACTGCAAGAAATTTTTATCCATTTGTATTTTACACAATTAACTTATGTATATAATGAAGAGATGTTTCTAACGAAAGGTAGGCTGAAAAAAACTACTTAAGGAGCATCTCAGTGGCTCAGATGGTTAAGCATCCAACTTAGACTCAGGTCATGATCTCATGGTTCCTGGGTTTGAGCCCCGCGTCAGGCTCTGGAGCCTGCTTTGGATTCTGTGTCTCCCCCTCTCTCTCTCTGCCCCTCCCCGGCTCACGCTCTTTCACTCTCTCTAAAAAAAAACACTTAAGTAGATTAAGCTGCTCATTAAACTAAATACCATTTCTTAATATATTCTGTACAAACTGAAAACATCCCCAGTTTTCCATTATTTAGAAAGTGAATATGAAGTCATACTCTGAATTAAAAGACTAGCCTTCTAAGTGTAAGTTATATGAGTTATAAGATTTAATAACTATTCATAGTTTGTTTCAGGTCTATTTAGTCTATTCACTGATATGTCTATTATTTTCAATTAATTAGTATTGTGATGTTTAAAATATTCTTTAGTGACTAAGTAGGGCAAATCATTGCATTACTTTAAATTTTCTAAGCTAAATTTATTCTTCTAGTGAACTTAGAATTATTTTGTTAAAGAAGAGATAGAATTTATGTTTCTTGGAAAATTACATTATCTGAGGCTGTACTTAACTAAAGAATATACTCAAGAGGACAAGACAAATCTATAAATTATAGTTTCACACACCATAATAGATGAATATAATCCCTTTAGCATTAATGATGATTATACTAGGAAGGGCTTCAATCATTTAAGAATTTAAATAACCAAATCTGAGGTAAATGTTATGTATGTGTGTGTATATGTACATGTGTCTACATATTGGTTTATTTGTTTTTAGTTATTTGCAAACTATAATCAGTTGTTTTTCTCTTCCTTTCCCTTCTACAACAGATTCACAGACATTTGTTCCAAAATATAATAGACCTAAGTTGATTGCTTCCTTATTCTTGTATCTTTTATATTGAGGGAGTATAGATGAGACGTCATATGAAATGTACCAAGAAGCAGAAGTTTTGATTATTAAGCAAATTGAGAAGAAAAAGCACTCACTAGTAGCCAAACTTGTGGCAGCCTACCATACCAGCAAACCTAAAGCAACAAGTATTTAATGCTGTCTAGGGTAGGGCATGCAAAAGTAATGGTTACAGCTTTCATAGCAAAAGGGGTAAAAGGCCACACACTGGAGAGAAGGAAGTTTGCCAGAGGATTGTCAGTTTATGAAACATACTTCAAACCTATCCAAAATATGATATTAATACTTTACTGCAAACCTTTATGAATTCTGAATCCATTCTCTCCTTTTACTAAATACACAAGCCTGTGCCTAGGATTTGTTCTATAGTATAACAGGCAAGGAAAACATTATTTATCCTGGAAAAGGTCTCTTCATTTTAAGTATGCTCAAGTTTGTGCAAAAGGCAGGGGAAATACACTGTTTATGTTAGAGGGGTGTATAGAAGGAAACTGGGGAGTAGTAGCCCAGTTACTACCCAGTAGCCCAAAATAATAAGCCTTCCCCCAACTGTAAACTTCACTAGCCATCATCATAAATAACTCTATCTTCTACTTTTTCCTAGAAAGCTGTTTATTATAGTAAACTTAAAATCTGTAATTTATAACCCAGTTATCACAGTTAGGTTAAGACACTAACTCTAACAGTTGCCTCTTGGTTTTAGAACATTATTCATCTGTAATATTTCATACCACTTGTTTAATTTAGGTTCTGAACCAAAAGTTAACTTTTGGATAATGTCTGGCCTAAGTTGACAAAGTTGGTCTTTATAATTTACATCTTTGGATGGACAACATGAGATGCTCTTTATTAGAGAGACTATATCTTTTGCCTTAAGAGAAATACTGTTATTGGATACTGAATCATTAAAATTTACTGAGCAAAATCTTTTAAGAAAATATTTCAGCATATAGATCAGCCCTAGCAACCATCAAATACATACAGCTTTCAATCTTTTTACAGCATCTTCACAGATGTGCATTCCTCTTGACTCATCAACTTCTACATGGCCGAGGTACTGTAGAAGAGAAGAAAAAAGTTAGGGTTATTGCTATGCTTATTGAGTACCTACTATATGATAAGTATCAGTTGGTAGAAAATTGAATATTAAAATTTCTGCACTTAAGAAACTACCAATATAGAAGAGTTAAGATAATGTTTTTTACCTCAGTGCCCTCATATGAATGAGATTTAGAATAAATGTCTCAAAAGAGTTATTGTTATAGAGAAGTGGAAAACTACATGGTAAAGCACTAAATGTGACCTAAATCTATTGGATCTAAATATACTAGCCTGTGCTAGACACAGTTACTGTATCTCTGAACACAAAAATAATCCTAAAACCAATTGTGTATGTATACATATGTAAATATGTGTTTGTATATATATACACACATATTGATAAAAGCACAAATAAAAAGAACAGTTATTCAAAGGATGATGAGATTACATATTCCTTTTATGGCAAGCATGTAAGAGCAGGGCAGACAACTAAAAATCAAATTTTTAAAGGGCAGTACATTTAAGCTTTAAAAGATGTATAGAGGGACACCTGGGTGGCTCAATCAGTTGAACATCTGGCTTCAGCTCAGGTCATGATCTGTTTGTCGGTCTGAGCCCTGAGCTGGGATCTGTGCTGACAGCTCAGAGCCTGGAACCTGCTTGGATTCTGTGTCCCACTTTCAGCCCCACCCCCACTCACACTGTGTGTGTGTGTGTGTGTGTGTGTGTGTGTGTGTGTATGTGTGTCTCAAAAATGAATAAACATTAAAAAAAATCTTTAGGGGTGGCTCAGTTGGTTAAGTGTCCAACTTCAGCTCAGGTCATGATCTCACGGTTCATGGGTTCGAGTCCCGCGTCAGGCTCCGTGCAGACAGCTCAGAGCCCGGAGCTTGCTTCATTTTCTGTGTCTCCCTCTCTCTCTGTCTTTCCTCCACTCGCACTCTCTCTGTCTCTCTCAAAATAAATAATTTTAAAAAATCTTTAAAAGATGTGTAGAATTTGAAGAGGCAAAAACTGAAAGGTTGGAAAACTATTTTAGGCCGAGAGAACTTAACAAAAGTTATAGGTGTAGAAAAGCATAACTATATATCAGCAAGTATATAGAATATGAGGTATTCTAGAATATGTTTGGCTAGAATATGAGGTATATACAGCTGGGGAACTTTAATGCTGAATGTTCTTTACTTGCTTATTTATTTATTACAAATGTTTAATTATTTTGAGAGAAAGAGAGAGAGTGTGTGAGTGAGGAGGGTGGGGCAGAGAGAGAATCCTAAGCAGGCTCCACATTGTCAGCGCAGAGCCCAATGGACTTGGGGCTTGAACTCATAAACCGTGAGATCATGACCCCAGCCAAAATCAAGAGTTGGACGCTTAACCCACTAAGCCACCCACAGGCCCCAAGTCTCCATTTAATCCTAGAGTCCACAGAGAGATAATAAAGCTTTTTTTTCAAGGTAGTAATGCAATTCAAATAGTACCTTAGCATGTGAATAGGTGAGAAAAAACAGGTGGGATGGTGGGAATATCACAAAAGTACTCTCTCTTACTTATTTATTTAAGGGGGAAGGGTCACGAGCATGCAAGCAGGGGAGAGAGAGAAAGAAAATCTTAAGCAGGCTTCACACTCAGCACAGAACCCCATGAACTCCTACAACCCTGGGATCACAATCTGAGCCAAAATCAAGAGTAGGACACTCAACTGACAGAGCCACCCTGGTGCCCCGTTTGAAAGTGCTCTCTTTTAAATGGAAATTTATGGTCTGCTTCTGGGTTGACATTGAGTAGACCTACTTTTCTCTGCCCAACCCACTGAATGAAACCATAAAACCTGGACAGAAGGCATGGAGACCTATCTGAGGTCTCCTTTGTAAAGTAGAAAAATCAAATTCGAGAATATCAGGATCTAAGATACTTCTTTCTTTTTTTTTTTTAATGTTTATTTATTTTGAGAGAGAGAGAGAATGAGCAAGCAAGCATAGGAGATGGGAAGGGGCAGAGAGGGAGAGAGAGAATCCCACGCAGGCTCTGTGCTGAGAGCAGAGTTTGATGCAGGGCTCGAACTCACAAAACTGTGAGATCATGACCAGAGTCGAAATCAAGAGCCAGACGCTTAAGATGCTTAGCCGACTGAACCATCCAGGTACCCTTAGGTTCTTCTGAACTGGCAGAGAGTTTACCTCCCACTCTCCTCCTCCTTTTTCTCTACTCTCCTTTTTGATACCTCCAGCTTGAACTTAACACAGCCAGAAATCCAAAAGTGAGTGCTGTGGCAAAGAAAGAACTCTGGGGGAAATAAGAAAAGGACTCTGGGAAAAGCACTCTAGCTGTGGCTCTAAGATCAGGAGACAGTATAGGACTCACCCTCCCTTTTATTTATCTTAATTCTTTGTAGTCTCATATCTCAGCTCCCCCAAAATATCCTGTGGTGGTGGTGCTGATGGCAGCAATGGAAATCTGCAAAAGCCACACTTCTGAGGGAGGGAACTTTCCTCTCGGTTAGTGAAACTGTGATTCCAGGAAGATGGGACCAACACTGGTTCTGCTTTTTTTCCCCTTTGTGTATCTCTCACCACTGGGCTCTGCACAGAGATGAAACAGTGGGAATGTATGGTAGAGCAGAATAACGAGAGTCCAGGAAACACAGGCATAGAGTTTAAGTAATTTGCCCAAGGTCACTTAGTTAGTGAATACTCAAACCCAAGCAGCCTGACCCAGAACACTCTTATAATGCTCATACATATGGAATTTTTCATTTTTACGCAAATCTTTCCAATACTGAATAAGTGCATAAAACCAGTGTATTAGCATCAACTTAGGAAACTATTTGACTTCAGGTAACTTGAGGCATCAATCATAAAGGTCATTACCTAAGACCAAAATAACTAAATGTCTAAAGAATTTTAACAGCTATAATTTTGGGTGAACATTATATAAATAGGAAGAATCCTCACTTTTTAGTGAATCAAATGATGTATTATATATATAGTTCTAAGTTGAAGGAGTCTAATCTCTTTAGGGCAATCTGAATCATATGAAATCCAATCAGATAAATCTTTACATATTCTATTTTAGATTGTCGTATGCAGATTTTGGTTACAAATTTTATTTTCTAAACACTTCCTATCTAGATCCACATTTAGTTCTACTCTTTGGTTTTACAGATGAGAAACAGTGGTAATGTTTTCACAAACTCGACATCACTGAATCTATTATGGATACTCAGTATACATAAAGACCTAAAGTTTTAGAGAATTTCTAAACTACTACATTAAAAATAATACAGAGTAGTGTTTCATAGCAGTAAGAAAGGATGCTGGTAGCAATTTTTCATGTGTACCTCTGTCTGGCTCAATAAGGGATAACTTTAAGACAGATTCCATATTTAGTCATCATTGCTTATCTCTTTTTTCTACTAAGTTAGAAAAATTTTACACCAAAATTATAGGCTATCAGAAATGTCAAATGTTTGGTGGCTCTGTCAACTAGCTCTAGATGTTCAGACTGAATTCACACTCAGAAATAATAAAGTACTCTCTCACTGAAGGCTGCTTTTCATCATTCAGTTAGAGGGAATAGTGATAGGTATTATTACACTCAAATTCTGGAAAGCTCTATTTTTCAGCGTAGAAGATAATGATGAACGGACTTTTAAATACCTCTTTGGCTGAATTCAGCTCTAGAAAGGATTTCTTTATGTTCTATTGATATTTGGTCTTTTTCAAAGCCCAAAGATAGATTCTTAATTTCTTGGTCCAATGGGCAAAGAAAATAAAGCAGTGGAAAAGAGTAAAATCTCAGCAACTGAACTGTCTTGTTGTTCTGACATTTTAACAAATTCTGACATCTCATTCTTAGTTCCTTGTCACATACACTGTTAAGTTCTTTTTGTTTCTTTATCCTTAATCACTGACTTGAAATGCCAAATATATATTATTAAAAATTACATTATCCTGTAATTATTTTGTTCTACTGTTGTTTCTTTCTATTTTGGCATTATACCATGCTATTTTGATCACTACAGTCAAGAATACATTTTAGGGGCGCCTGGGTGGCTTAGGAGGTTAAAGCATCCAACTTTGGCTCAGGTCATGATCTCACGGTTCGTGGGTTCGAACCCTGCGTCGGGCTCTGTGTTGACAGCTAGCTCAGAGCCTGGAGCCTGTTTCAGATTCTGTGTCTCCCTCTCTCTCTCTGACCCTCCCCTGCTCATGTTGTGTGTGTCTCTCTCTCTGAAATAAATAAAACATTAATTTTTTTTAAAAAAAGAATATATTTTAATATGTTTTGGCATGATCACTTTCACTAATTTTTCTCCCACAGAATTTTCCTAGTTATTTCCTATGTTTAATCTCTGGTATCAACTTTGGAATAATTTTGTTCATTCCTGTCCAAAAAATACTCTCTAGCTCCATCCAGGTCCTTGCAAATGGCAAGATTTTATTCTTTTTTATGGCTAAGAAATATTCTTTGCATATATATACCACATCTTTATCCATTCATAAATTGATGGATAGTTGGGCTGTTTCCATAATTTGGATATTGGAGATAATGCTGCTATAAACACTGGAGTACATGTATCTCTCTGAATTGATATTTTTATATTCTTTGGGTAAACACCTAGTAGTGCAATTGCTGGATTGTAGGGTTATTCTATTTTTAACTTCCTGAGGAACCTCCATTCTGTTTTCCAGAGTGGCTCCACTAGTTTGCATTCCCAACAGCGCAAAAGGGTTCCCCTTTCTTCACATCCTTGCCAATACCTGTTGTTTCTTGTGTTCTTGATTTTAGCCATTCTGACAGGTGTGAGGTGTTACCTCACTGTAGTTTTGATTTGCATTTCCCTGATGATAAGTGAGACGGAGCATATTTTCGTGTGTCTGTTGGCCATGTGTATGTCTTCTTTGGAAAAATGTCTATTCAGCTCTTCTGCCCATTTTTAATTAGATTATTCATTTTGGGGGTGCTGAGTTTTAGATTTTGGATACTAACCCTTTATCAGATATGTTATTTGCAAATATCTTCTCCCATTCCATAGGTTGCCTTTTAGTCCTGTTGATTGTTTCCTTTGCTGTGCAGAAGCTTTTTATCTTGATGAGGTCCCAATAGCTCATTTTTGCTTTTGTTTCCCTTACCTCAGGAGATGTACCTAGAAAGAATATGCTACGGTCAATGTCAAAGAAATTTACTGCTGGTGTTCTCTTCTAGGATTTTTATGATTTCATGTCTTACATTCTGGTCTTTAATCCATTTTGAATTTATTGTTGTGTATGGCATAACAAAGTGTTCCAGTTTCATTCTTTTGCAGGTAGCTATCCAGTTTTCCCAACACCATAAGTTGAAGAGACTGTCTTTTTCCCACTGGACAGTCTTTCTGGCTTTGTTGAAGATTAACTGACTATACTGTTGTGGGTTCATTCTTGGATCTACTGTTCCATTGATCTATGTATCTATTTTTGTGCCAGTACCATACTATTTTGACTACTATAGCTTTGTAATATAACTTGAAGTCCAGAATTGTGATGCCTTCAGCTTTTTCTTTTACAATGTTATGGCTATTCAGGGTCTTTGGTGGTTCCATACAAACTTTAGCATTGTTTGTTCTGAGCTCTGTGAAAAATGTTGGTATTTTGGGAGGGATTCCATTAAATGTATAGGTTGCTTTGGGTGGTACAGACATTTTAATAATATTTGTTATTCCACAGTGTGGAGGTTCCTCAGGAAACTAACAATAGAACTCCCCTATGACCCAGCAATAGCACTGCTAGGAATTTACCCAAGGGATACAGAAATGCTGAGGCATAGGAGCACATGGACCCCAATGTTCATAGCAGCACTCTCCACAATAGCTAAAACATGGAAAGAGCCTAAGTGTCCATCAACAGATGAATGGATCAAGAAGATGTGGTTTATCTATACCATGGAATACTACATGGCAATGAGAAACAATGAAATCTGGCCATGTGTAGCAACATGGATGGACCTTGAGGGTGTTATGCTGAGCGAAATAAGTCAGGCAGAGAAGGACAAATATCATATGTTTGCACGTATAGGAGGATTAGGAGGAACTTGACGGAGGAACAAGCAGGAGAAGAAGGGCGGAAATGGTGGGGGAAAGGGAGAGAGGCAAACCATGAGAGACTCTTGAATGCTGACAAAAACTGAGGACTGATGGATGTGGGGGGGAGGGGGGGATGGGCATGGAGGAGGGCACTTTGGGGATGAGCACTGAGTGTTATGTAGAAACTAATTTGACAATAAACTATTTGTAAAAAAAAAATAATAATAATAATAATAATATTTGTTATTCCAACCTATGAGCATGGGATGTCTTTCCATATCTTTGTGTCATTTTCAATTTCTTTCATCAGTGTTTTATAGTTTTCAGAGTACAGGTCTTTCACCTCTTTGGTTAGGTTTATTCCTAGGTATCCTATTGTTTTGGTGCAAGTAAAAACGGGATTGATTCCTTAAGTTTTTCCTTAAGTGCTTCATTACTGGAGTACAGAAATGCAACAGATTTCTGTACACTGATTTTATATCCTGCGACTTTACTGAATTTATCAGTTCTAGTAGTTTTTTAGTGGAGTGTTTAGGGTTTTCTATATATAGTCATGTCATCTGTAAATAGTGAAAGTTTTACTTCTTCCTTGCCAATGTGGATGCCTTTTCTTTTTCTTGTCTGACTGCTGTGGCTATGACTTTCAGTACTATGTTGAATAAAAGTGGTGATCAGAGTGGGCATCCCAGTCTTGCTCCTGACTGTAGAAGAAAAGCTCTCAGTTTTTCACCATTGAGTCTGATGCTAGCTCTGCGTTTTTCATATTTGATATTTGGCCTTTTTTATGCTGAGGTATGTTGCCACTAAACCTGCTTTGTTGAAGGTGTTTATCATGTATGGATGTTGTACTTTGTCAAATGCTTTTCCTGCATGTATGGAAATTATCAAAGTTTTTATCTTTTTCTTTTTAATCTTTCTCTTGTTGATGTGAAGATCGTGTTGACTGACTTGCGAATAGTGAATCACACTTGCAACCTAGGGATAAATCTCACTTGATTATGGTGAATATTTTTAATGTACTGTTGGATTCAGCTTGCCAGTATTTTACTGACAATTTTTGCATTTACGTTCATCAGGGACATTGGCTTGTAGTTCTCTTTTTTAATGGCATCTTTATTTGGTTTTGGTATTGGGGTAATGCTGGCCTCATTGAATGAGTTTAGAAATTTTCCTTTCTTTTCTATTTTTTTGAATAGTTTGAGAAGAATAGGTATTAACTCTTCTTTAAATGTTTGGTAGAATTTGCCTGTGAAGCCATCTGGTCCTGGACTTTTGTTTGTTGGGAGTTTTTTGATTACTAATTCAATTTATTTGCCAGTTATCAGCCTGTTCAAGTTTTCTGTTTCTTTCTGTTTCAGTTCTGGTAATTTATATATTTCTAGGTATTGATACATTTCTTCTAGGTTGTCCAATTGTTGACATGTAGTTTTTCAAAGTATTCTCTTATAATTGTTTGTATTTCCATGGTGTTGGTTGTTATTGCTTCTTTCTCACTTGTTATTTTATTTATTTGGGTCGTTTCTCTTTTCTTTTTGGTAAGTCTGGCTAGAGGGGGCACCTGGGTGGCTCAGTTGATTAAGTGTCCAACTCTTGATTTTGGCTCAGGTCACGATCTCATGGTTGGTGAGATCGAGCCCTGCAGAGCCTACTCAGGATTCTCTCTCAGTTTATCAATTTTGTTGATTTTTTCAAAGAACCAGTGCTCCTGGTTTCATCGATTTGTTTTATTGTTTTATTAGTTTCTATATCATTTATTTTTGCTCTAATCTTTATTATTTCCTTCCTTCTGCTGGCTTTAGGCTTTGTTTGCTGTTCTCTTTCTAGCTCCTTTAGGTGTAAGGTTAGGTTGTTTGAGATTTTTCTTGCTTCTTGAGGTGGACCTGTACTGCTATATACTTCCCTCTTAGGAAAGTTTTGCTGCATCCCAAAGGTTTTGAACTGTTGTATTTTCATTCCTTTGCTCATTTTCTAGTTGGGTTGTATGTCTTTAAATTGTTGAGTTGTAATAAGAGTTGTCATATATTCTGGGTATTAAGCCTTTATCAAATATATGATTTCCAAATATTTTCTGCTCTTCTGTATATTGTCTTTTCACTTTCTTGAAAACATCCCTTGTGCAAAACTTTCGAATTTTGTAATTTTGCTCAGTGTATCTATTTTTTCTTTTGTTGCTCATGCTCTTGGTGTCATATTTAAGACTCCACTGCCAGATTTAAAATAATGAAGATTTACCCCTGTACTTTCGTCTAGGAATTTTATGGTTATTACTCTTATATTTAGGTCACTGATTCAGCAAGTTAATTTTTTACATGGATTAAGGTAGTGATCTAACTTCATTCTTTTACATGTGAAAATCCAGTTGTCCCAGCAGCAATGGATGACAACTCTTTCCCCAACTCTGTGGGACTCTGCAAGGGTGGACTCTGCACCCTTGACAAAAATCAACTGGGCATAAATGTATCAGACTATATTTAATCTATCTTATTTGCTTCTTCAATCTGAGGATTCAAATACTGTTTTAATTGAATTCATCTTCCTCTCTCCTCCTGGAGCTCCCATTAGGCCTGACAGTTCTATTGGCCTTTTAAATTTGTTCATCCATGTTTCCTCATTTCTTTTTCATATTTTCTATCATCTTGTGCTGCATTCTGTGTAACTTTATTTATCAAATCTACCTTCCAGTTTACCAACTCTCTTTTCAGCTAGGTCTAATGCACTATTAAATCTATCCACTAAATACAATCTCAGTAATAGTATTTTTCATTTTCAGCTCAGGTTTGGTTGTCAGATTTGTCTAATTTCTTTTTTTTAGATCTTATTTTTTCCTTATAATTTGAATTTATCTTTGTATGTTTCTAATGATTTTATATACACATATTTTATAATGTCCTCTATAGTCTATCAATTCAAGTTCTTACAGGGCTAATTTTGTTCTTTACTGTATAATCTTTGTTTTAGCTGATCATTTCCACATATGATTTATAACTTTTAAGTTCATCTTCAATGAAGCTCAATTTTTCTGGAAGAAATCCATGCATTCTGGTATGGAGTAGTTTTATATTTGCTTCTAAAAGATACTCCAGATGTATTAGTGCTAAGACCTATTGTACATTAATTTGAGGATTCTTATACCATGCAGGTTATAGCATATGAAGTCCAAATATACAGTTTCAATTTTTTCTTGGAGACTCCTTTTTTCACCCAGGAACTGAGCAGAGGCAAGATTCTATTTTTTCAAAAATATTCATTCATTTATTTGCTTGTTTGTTTATTTTGCTTTTTCTCTTAATTCTCTATTCCACTTATTATAAAGCCCACTGAAATTTCTGGCTCTATGCTGGGTTCTCAGTTCTAATGCTCTGGTTTTTATAAGTCCAGGACTTTCAGAATAAATGTTAAAACCAAAGGCTCTAGCTCACAAGTATTCTACCTCTTAGGCTGTACCATGCCAGCGTAATTCCTGCAGTGCTTTCATATTCCCTCTTAATTTATGGTAACTGGAGAGATCAGTCTTTATTGAAAGCTCAGATGTGTTTTAAGAGAAAAAGGTAGTTTATAAATGTATTCATCATTTCTAGATATTTGTATTGGGAGTATTTCTATTTTACCTTAATCCACTTTTTGCCAGAATGAAAAGACCTTTAATATTTTTCAACAAAACTAAC
Organism: Hyaena hyaena; assembly: GCF_003009895.1. Lineage (NCBI taxonomy): Eukaryota > Metazoa > Chordata > Mammalia > Carnivora > Hyaenidae > Hyaena > Hyaena hyaena. The sequence continues at coordinate 823,477 of NW_024081483.1, forward strand.
TGGTTTTTCTATCTTCTGATTTTAGTATATCAAAATACTGAAGTTTCCTATAATTTTAAGCAGTTTTTTGGTTGGTTTTCTTGGTTTTTCAAAGATAACATCTGCAGGGACAAACAGGACAAAGGAAGTCTTGATTTCCCACTTTTATAACTTTTCTTATCCAAAGGTATTTATCATCATTTCTAAATCAGTGTTGAATAATAGTGCTATGTAAGAGCAACTTTTGTGTACCTGGCTGGTTCAGTTGATTAACCTTCTGACTCTTGATTTCAGCTCAGGTCATCATCTTATGGTTGTGAGATCAAGCCTCACATCAGGCTCCGCACTAGACATGGAGCCTGTTTAAGATTCTCTCTCTCCCTCTCCCCTACTCTCTCTCTCTCTCTCTTACGAAGGATGGAGGGAAGGATGGAAGGATGGAAGGAGGGAAGGAGGGAAGTGGGGAAGGAGGGAGGGAGGGAAGGAAGGAGGGAAGGAGGGAAGTGGGGAAGGAGGGAGGGAGGGAAGGAAGGAAGGAAGGAGGGAGGGAGGGAGGGAGGGAGGGAAGGAAGGAAGGAAGGAGCAACCTTATCATCCTCCCAAATTCAATGGAAATATTTCACCATCTATGACTCCATGACAGTTTTTTACTCATTTAAAGAATGTATTATGCTATTCCTATTTTGCTAAGGAGATTTATTGGGATTGAATAATATTTTAAATTTAAAAAAATTGAGATGTAATCCACATCACATAAAATTAACCATTTTATTTAAAAAAAATTTTTTTGTAGTTTATTTTTGAGACAGAGAGAGACAGAACATGAGTGGGGGAAGGGCAGAGAGAGAGGGAGACACAGAATCTGAAACAGGCTCCAGGCTCTGAGCTGCCAGCATAGAACCTGATGCGGGGCTTGAACCCACAAACTGTGAGATCATGACCTGAGTTAAAGTCGGACGCTTAACCCGCATTCAAATTTATCAGCATAAACTATATAGTATTCATATAACTTGAATCTGTGATTGGGTCTCCTCACTTTCTTATCTCTAGTATTATATATCTGTGTTTTCTTCTTTTTCTTCATTAGGACTCATTCCTAATACTACAACCAAGTCACTTAATCCATTTCCATTTTTTATTAATAATAAAATGACAAAGTAGGGTTTTATGGTTTCTGAGTTATCTTTAGGTACTGAGATATAAATATAGGTTTTAAAGTGTTTCCAGAGGATTTTATTCTTTCATTTTGATCACTTCAACTGATCTCTTTTTGGTATTTATGCCAGCAAAAAAAAGGGGGGGAGGAGCAGGGAGACTTAATGGAAAGGAGAGAACAAAAATATCTCATAGATGGACTAACCCTTGGACTAACCCTTAGCTGCATAATCTATTTTGGAAGTGTGGAGATGGAAATCAGTGTTGTGCTTTACTAGACTATGAGAAAAACATGCCCATTGAAATAAACATTATTAAAGAAGTCTCCTTTATTTTCTGAGACACTATCTTACTGAAGAATTGCAGCTGACTTATGCTTTAATGGCTAAAATATTTGACACTGGGACTTCTTTTGTCTTTATGCCTTTTCCAAACTCTCTCTGAGCAAGGGACTTTTATTCACAAAAATGTGCTTTAGAAAAACTAGTATGTGGAATTTCATTCTAGGATGAATTAGGTCATTTTTCCTTTTCTTGAAAAAATTATTTAAATAGATTTCCATTATTTTTGGTAATGTTAGCCATGAGAAGAAATGAGACTTCTGATGCGAAAGACTATATAGTCAACAGTTCCCAACATTAGCAAAAAGTGACATAATGATTAATTTATAAGGTGTAAGGCACATTATCAGGTATACATATCCTGTATTATATAGCAAGTATAGGATGCAGATGTGTAGAATATGATATCAAAACTTGTTTCAGACCTTTAACCAAAGGGGAACAGTTAAGGCAAATTAAAATGGGTGACTTTTATGCATAAATTTGGAGTACAGTTACATTTGAACAAGTCATCTGACCTAAATATATGTATTAAATCTAATCACAGACGTTTAAAGCTGAAAAGAACTTAGAGATTCAGAAGCTTTACCTTTCAAATGTGGCACAGAGTGCCAAAACAAGTGATTTACACAAAGTCATATAACTAGTAAATTAACAGAGCCAGTAATAGGACTTTGACCTCTTCACTTCTAGATCTTTCTTTTTTCAACTATCTCACCATCTTCTGTTTACTATCTCACATTACCTCTGCAACTTTCCTATTCAAATAATAATTTATAGTTTACTGGTCTCACATACATTAACTTAATGCTAGTTCACTTAAAAAAAAATAAAGAAAGGTTGATCAAACAGGAATAGTCATCCATTTTGGCAATGTTGCTTATTGCTGAAGTGGGGCCTTTCAGAGCTCAATATTTCCTTCATAACTGAGATTACCCTTATTTTCCTAGTAACACTGTATCACTGCTAATCAAACAGTAGATATGGTAGATTTTGCTTTATAAAAATATTACAGCTGATAAGTAAAGAAAGGATGACAGAATTAAAGTATCACCATTTTGCAACTTAATGATTTAATAATCCCAGGCAATGATCATAAATGGCTACTGTCATCATAAAGATAATCAGCTATTGTATGTCTCCTGATCAGAGTTCACAATACCAATGAAGTATTCCTGCAAAAACAAACAAACAAACAAACATCAAAGCTAAATCTGATCAAGTCTCTAAGAACCAACTCACAAAAATTACAGGAAACAGGGGCACCTGGGTGGCTCAGTCAGTAGGCAAGAGTCTGACTTCAGCTCAGGTCATGATCTCAGGGCTCATGAGTTAGAGCCCTGCATCCGACTCTGCTCAGAGGTTGGAGCCTGCCTTGAATTCTGTGTCTTGCTCTCTCTCTCCCCCTCCCTGACTTGCATTCTATTTCTCTCTCAAAAATAAACAAAACAGGTGTGGAGTTTGGTGAGTTCCTTATAGATTTTGGATATTAACCCTTTATCTGATATGTCATTTGCAACTATCTTTTCCCATTCCATTGTTTGCCTATTAGTTTTATGGATTGTTTCCTTTGCCGCGCAGAAACTTTTAATCTTGATGAGGTCCCAACAGTTTATTTTTGCTCTTGATTCTTTTGCTTTTGGGGATGTGTCAAGTAAGAAATTGCTGCGGTGGAGGTCAAGGAGGTTGTTTCCTGATTTCTCCTCTAGGGTTTTGATGGTTTCCTGTCTCACGTTCAGGTCCTTTATCCATTTTGAGTTGATTTTTGTGTATGGTGTGAGAAAATGATCTAGTTTCATTCTTCTGCATATTGCTGTCCAGTTCTCCCAGCACCATCTGTTAAAGAGGCTGTCTTTTTTCCATTGGATACTCTTTCCTGCTTTGTCAAAGATTAGTTGGCTGTACACTTTTGGGTCCACTTCTGAGTTCTCAACTCACCAAACTCCACACCCGAAAAACAAACAACCCAGTGAAGAAATGGGCAGAAGATATGAACAGACACTTCTCCAAAGAGGACATCCAGATGGCCAACAGACACATGAAACGATCCTCAGCGTCCTTCCTCATCAGG
>NW_024081483.1:827713-837956 GCF_003009895.1 Hyaena hyaena
AAAAAAAAAAAAAAAAAAAAAAAAAAAGAAAAATAAACATTAAAAAAAATCTTGCCATAAAAAATAAACAACACATTAAAAAATGTTTTTTAATTACAGGAAACCGAGAAACATTTTAAACAGAATGAATTTTTGGCATTTTCAATTTGCTAAAGAGTGAAGAATTAGGGGCGCCTGGGTGGCTGAGTCAGGTAAGCGTCTGACTTTGGGTCAGGTCATGATCTCACGGTTCATGGGTTCGAGCCCCGCATCAGGGTCTATGCTGACAGCTAGCTCAGACCCTGGAGCCTGCTTCAGGTTCTGTATCTCCCTGTCTCTCTGACCCTCCCCTGCTCACACTGTCTCAGAAATAAATAAAACATTAAAAATAAATTTAAAAGAAAAGAGTGAAGAATTAGAGTTCCAGACCAACCAGATGAATAAGTTCCAGTGAACACCAAAGTGTCTTAATTTAAATGCTGAAAAAATGTCCTAAAAGTAGAAATAAACCAAAAGTATACAGAGTCTTGTTAAAACTGTAATCCAGCTTTGTTAATATAAAATCTGACAAGGACATTATAAGGAAGGAAAATTACAGTCCATTCTGACTCAAAAGTATAGATGTAAAATTTCTGAACAGAGTACTAGCAAAGAGAATCCAGAAATATATTCAATAAACTCAACGTGGTCAGTATTTATAACGATCAAGTTGAGCTTATTCCAGGAATGTTTATTCAAACACTCTAGGAAGTATGATTTAACATCCAACAGAATTAAAGATAAAAATTATATAATCATCTCTATTGGTACAGAGCATGCTTCTGATAAAACGTAGTTTCCATTCATAATTTAAACTAGTTTTTAGCCAAGAACAGAAGGGAACTTGTTTAATCTGATAAACTGTGGTAAGATCAGGAATGAGGCAAGAATTCTTGTTATCACCAATTCTACTCAGAGTTATACATCACTCTGATCAATGAAACAAAGGGACAAAATATTTTTAAGTATCTACAAGAAATATAACAATAATTATTCAGAGATAATATAATTGTACTAGTAAAAAACCCAAAGGAATGCACAAATAAATTATTAGAATTAATGAGTTTAGAAGAACTGTATATATAATTTCAACATATAAAAGTCAATTGTATCATTTCATAATATAAACAAATATCAAATCATTATGTTGTACATCTGAAACTAATATAATGTTATATGCCTATTCTATTTCAATTTTTTTTTTTTTTTTAAGAGAGAGAGAGAGACAGCGTGAGCAGGGGAGGGTCAGAGAGAGAGGGAGATACAGACTCTGAAATAGGCTCCAGGCTCTGAGCCGGCAGGCAGCACAGAGCCCGACACGGGGCTCGAACCCACGAAATGCGAGATCACGACCTAAGCGAAAGTCGGACGCTTAACCGACTAAGCCACCCAGGCGCCCCTATTTCAATTTTTTAAAGTCATTGTATTTCTATAACAGCAATAAGCAGAAAATGAAATTTTGAAAAAGATACCATTTATAACAGAATCAAAACTAGATGCTTGACATTATCCTTCATTTATGAATCTACTTTCTAACAACAGTCTTTCCCAAAATAATATGGCAACTCTACCCTACCAATTGCTCCTATCAAAAATCTTGGCACTCGCGGTGTCTGAGTGGCTTAGTCAGTTAAGCACAGGATTCCTGATTTCAGCTCAGGTCATGATCCCACAGTTCATGAGTTCAAGCCCTAAATCAGGAGGCTCCATGCTAACAGCGTGGAACTTGATTGGGACTCTCTCTACCACTCCTGTATGAATGCTCTCTCTCTCTCTCTCTCTCTCAAAATAAATAAACAAAAAAGAAAAAACACATTGGCACTATCTTTGACTTCTCTTTTTTCTTTGTCGACACTTCACAAATTTAGTGAATCAATACATACTATCAGCTCTACCTACAAAATTCATCCAGAATCTAACCCCTTCTCACCACTTCCAGTACTGTTACCCTGATGTTAGCCATCATCATCTTTCAGGTCTGGATTTTCATAACAGCTACTTAACTGATCTCTCTGATTTCACCCTTGTTCTTCTCTACAATTGATTCTCAGCACAAGAGTCAGAGTAATCGTTCTACAATCTATGTTATATAATGTCACTCCTCTGCTCAAAATTCTCCAATGGCTTCTCATTTCACTCTAAATAAAAGTTAAAGTCCTCAAAATGGTCGTATAAGACTCTACCATTGGTTTTTCAAAGGGGTGTGTTTAGGAAATATATGGAGGCATTTTGGTAACACTGACTTGGAAAATTACTCATAGGTATTGTGCACAGATGATACCCTCCTTCCTATATGACATCTGAGTATGCTACTGGACATTCATTTAGGATGGATAAAAAACTTAAAAAATTATTTAAGCTCTAACTCCATTTTACATATATACACAGTATTTTTTGCACAACTGCAATTGCTATGTCAATCAAGGAAAGAATGTTACTTTGATAAGAATTTTACCAAAAGCTGTTCACCATTTCAGAAAATAACATCACTTACAATCCACTTATGGTGTATGAGTTATCAATAGATCATATCACCCTACATTTGCAGCTGTCATCCATAGTGATTCTAAGGTAAAGGTGTACTACTTTAGGTCTTCTAGGGTAATTATGTCCAAGCACTCACATACTGGTTTAATTTTTTTTTAAGTTTTTTTTCTTCTTTATTTATTTAATTACATAAGCATAAGTAGGTTATACTATGTATATATTTCACCTAGGACAGTATAAGTAGTATTATAAAATATTTGTAGTAAAAATATGGATGATAGATCTGACCAGTGTGAAAAGTATTAAACTACATGATCTGGCACTCTGCTACTACCTAATCTCATCTCTACTTGTATTACCTGCTCTAAACACACTGGCTTCCTCGCTGTGCCTCAACACACCATTCTCCTGCCCTAGACCCTTTGCACTTGCTGCCCCTTCTGTCTATAATCTGCTTCCTCAGGTACCTGAATGTTTGCTTTCTTACTTTCTTTGAGTTTTCACTCAAAAGTCATTTTTGCAGTGAAGGCTCCCCTGACCATCTTATTTTAAATTTCACTACCCTTACCACCATGCACTTCCTTCAAACCTAATTCCCTTCTGATATACCAGGTACTTCATACATTTTTATTTGTTCACTATTAAAACCAACTAGAATATATGCACTGTGCAAGAATTTTGTCTGTTTTGTTTGCTATACTACCCGTGCCTAGAACATTGTCTGGCAAACAGCAGGCATTCAGTGAATATCTTTTAAATGTATTAACGAATTACTAGACTCATAGAGAAGGAAATGTAGTACATTACTCAGCACATTAAATAATAATTAAGAATGTTTATACTGAAACTTTTAACACTAAACTTGACAAAGAAAGGGGGACAGGGATGCCTGGGTGGATCAGTCAGTTAAGCACTGGACTCTGGCTCAGGTTATGATCTCACAGCTCGTGAGTTTGAGCCCCTCATCAGGTGAGCATTAGCCTTGCTTCTCTCTCTTTCTCTCTCTGCCCCTCATGGGATTCTCTCTCTCCCTCCCTCTCTCTGCCGCTCACTCTTTTTTTTTTTACAAATAGTTTATTGTCAAGTTGGTTTCCATATAACACCCAGTGCTCATCCCCACAAGTGCCCTCCTCCATGCCCACCTCCCTTCTCCCGTCCCCCACCCATCAGTCCTCAGTTTGTTCTCAGCATTCAAGAGTCTCTCATGGTTTGCCTCTCACTCTCTTGTGCCCTCTCAAAACACAGAAAACAAAAAAGAAAGAAAAGAAAAAAAGGGGGGCATTTTATGGTTGTAGGACAAAATATAAACATTATTGACTTTATAGTATTAAAAAGAAAAGTACAGCTGATATAAGTTTGAAGGTAAGAGAGTAAGGGGTTTTAGTATTTTTATCTTACATGGTAGGAAATTGAGACATACCATCTAAATTATAGAAGAAAAACTTAATGAGTATAGGAAACTACCAGAAAAAACAAAAATAGTAATTCCAAAAGTCTGGGTGGAGGAGAGAGAAATAGAAGATGGAAGGACAGGGTGTGTGGGTTAAATGATCCTTTGTCATCTCGATAGCAGGCAACCAATGATAAAACTGGGTAAGTTAAGAACAGACACTAAAATATTATCTAAAGAAGTTAAAATATTACCTATTGTAGAAGCAGAAATAATGGTTAAGTGTCACTGGGAAGTGGGATTAGTGGTAGGGAAGGTGTTTGTTTTCTTGCCACAAGCATATATTACTTCAATAAAATTTTTTTAAGTTTAAATTAAATCATAAATCATGAAATAAAATCATAATATAGTCCTTAAGAACACAATCCTCTGAAGTGCCCGGGTGGCTCAGTCAGTTAAGCGTCTGATTTCAGGTCAGGTCATAACCTCCCGGTTTGTGAGTTTGAGCCCTGCATTGAGCTCTGTGCTGACAGTTCAGAGCCTAGATCTTGCTTCAGATTCTTTGTTTCCCTCTCTCTCTTTCTCTCTCTCTCCCCCTTGCCCATTCACACTCTGTCTCTCTCTCCCAAAACTAAACATTAAAAACAAAAACAAACCACAATCCTCTAAATCTAGACCACAGGAGTTCAGTTTTGGCTTCAAATAGATATCACCAACTATTCCCTAGCACTATGATCTAACAGAAATCTCACTGCATCACGTTATGCCACAAAGAGAATCATCAGTTTTTAAGAGATTCTGAATAGAGCTAACACTTCCTTTCAAAATGCATAGCAAATCATGAGTAACTGAAATGCTTGGGATTAATAAACCAATAACATTTCAAAGTTTATGTTAAAAATTTATCTGAAACAAGAAACATTTTTTCCAATTTTTTAATGTTTCAGTAACCTCTACACCCAACCTAGTGCCTGAACTCACAACCCTGAGATAAAGAGTCCCACGCTCCTCTGACTGAGCCATCTAGGCGCACCCAAATTTTTAATGTTTCAGACAGAAAACCAAATTATGATGTATAGTTATCACTGTCAGCAAGCTAGAGAACTAAGAAATTAATACAATGTATCTACCTATTAACCAACTGGTCACTTCAATTGATTTATTTCACTGGTACCATATATATGAACCTTACTTTTTGATCACTACCAGTCACCTAGAGTATCTTCCAAAAAATTACAGTGTGAGGTAGCTTTGAAATGAAACATTATTGTGTATGCAGAAGATTGTACATTCAGACAATAAAATTATAAGTAGCAATAATAATAAAAGTTCCATCTCTTGGGATAAAAAGAATTTTTAAAGCTGTAAGAGGTTGCTATGGCCAATGCATTAAGTCATCAGGCATCAAACATCTATCAAAAGCTTCTGACTCCTATTCAAGAGAAGATATTTAACTTACAGTGTTAAAAATTCAATTAAGGAATAAACCCAAGAAATAAGAAATGCAGATTTAAAATTCCAGCATTCAGTTGGCATCTAATGAATAACAAGAACAGCAGCACCAAAATTTATTGTATACTCACTATGTGCTAGGCAATGTTATTTTTCATGTACTGTATTTGCTCAGTTATTTCTCAGAACACCTATATTAGAAAAGTGCTAGTTCTCATTTTACAGATGAAGAAACAGAGGCAGAGAAAGGTTAAGTATTTGATTACAGTCACAGTTAATAATAACTGGCATAGCACAAATTCAAACTTGGGTAGTTTGGCTTGAAAGCATATGCTCTAGATGTCTAAAATTTATTACAGAGCCAATGAAGGACAGAAAGTAGGCAAGTGACATAGTCATATCTGCAATTTAGGAATATCACTATTACAGCCCTAAGATAATAATTTGAAAAGGAAACAAGATCAGCCCCAAGAAAAATAGTCAAGAGAACTATAATGGTCTAGGGAGAAATAAGAAAAGCTGAGGACCCATTGAAAACAGAAGCAGTAGGAGAAAGAACAAAAAGACAGAGGATAGATATTTTAAAAGAACAGATATGATATAATGACTGTGACTGACATTGTTAGTTGCCTACATGTCATCCATTTTTTCAATTGGCTTCCTCTACCAAAAGAGCCTAATTCCTTGGTACAGGCTGAAAATAGCAAATAATTGCTTTCTTGGCTTTCCTTGCATCTACAGCATGGAAGTTTAATTCAATCCTAAGCAAAGAGAAAGTAGTAGGAAGTCTCTGCGTGTATGTTTGTAATGGGCTGTTCCATTCTGATATAAAAGACATTTACTCCCTAGTCTTTATTTTTAGATAATGATGAGTGAGAGTATAAATTATTCTTTTTTTAAAAAAAAAAAGTTTATTTATTTTGAGAGACTGTGTGTGAGAGAGCAGGAAAGGGGCAGAGGGAGGGAGAGACAGAACCCCAAGCAGGCTCCATGCTGTCAGCACAGAGCCCAATGGTGGGGCTCAAACCCACAAACTGTGAGATCATGACCTGAGCCAAAACCAAGAGTTGGATGCTAAACTGGACTGGGCTAGCCAGGTGCCCTGCTTTAAAAAGGTTGCTGGATTCTGTCTGTTAATATTTTGTCAACAAAAGTTTCGTGTTAATACCTATATAATAATTTAGTTTGTAGTTTCCTTTTATGCTGTCAGGTTTAGAATGCTACATATATAAAAAGAAATTTCTAAGTTTATAAAATGAATTGGAAGGCTCTGATGAACAGATAAAGTATGACTTTCATCTTTTCATTAAAAGATTAATAGCTCCCAGGGCACCTGTGTGGCTCACTTGGTTAAGCATCTGGCTCTTGATTTCAGTTTGGGTCATGATCTTGCGGTTTGAGGGGTTGAGCCTTATGCTGGCAGTGCAGAGCTTGCTTGGGATTTTCTCTCTCCCTTTTTTTTCTCCTCCTCCCCTGCTCACACATGTGTATGCATGCTTTCCCTCTCTCTCTCTCTCTCTCACTCTCAAATGTATACACTTTAAAAAGCAAATAAAAAAAGATTAATAGTTCCCTTGGTATGTTAGGGTTGGGAAGTACAAAAAAGGAGGTACAGATAACTTTTACATCTTATAATATTTCTTCTACAGGAGTTCGGGAGTTGCCTTTTTATATTTTCAGTTTCTTTGGAGTTAGTTTTGGTCATTTATATAACCCAAGAATATTACCAATTTTATCCATGTTTTCAAGTTTATTTGTCTAGAATCTTATTGTTATTTTTTTTTAAGAGAGAGAAAGAGAAAGGGCATGAGCAGGGGAGAGAGAGATAGAGAGACAGAGGGAAAGAGAGAATCTTAAGCAGGTTCCATATTCAGTGCAGAGTCTGATGCAGAGCTTGGTCCCATGACCCTGGGATCATGACCTGAGCCAAAATCAAGAGCTGGATGATCAACTGACTGGGCCACCCAGGCACCCCTATAGAATCTTAATTTTAAAAACTTCATTGGTATCTGTGATTATTTTCCCATTTTACTTTTTACTTTGTGCATTCGTGCACAAAAGTATACTTAGCAACTTCTAATTTGGTATTAATACTGTACACCAAAATCTTCTGAAATCATAGATTATTACATGTTACATGGTAGGTAAGCCACTGGATCAGAAACTAGCCTATCAGAAATACCGAAATAGCAAGAGCCCTACTTTCTGTACCATGGCTATATGCTTACACACAAAATAAGAAAAGCCTGTGTGATATTGCGATTTGTAAGATATACAGATTTAGTCATTTCGATAACAATATATTTCTCATAAATACTTGGTCCTCATCCACAGTTCCTGACTCACGGCTCCCCAAATCCCTGGGATTTCCTGAGTATTGAGAATGATAAAGGTGTCGTTTGTTACATAAAGGAGGCAACTTTCTCAGAAAACACCTAAGGATGGCAGCCGGTTGCCAGGAGGACCAATCATGTGATTAAAAGACTGGACCTATCAGTCTCATCTCCCAACCTCTGGAGGGGGGAGAGGGGCTAGAAAATAAATCAGCCAATGACTCAGTCAATTATGACTATGTAATGAGTCCTCCATAAAAATGCAAAAGGGCAGTTTTTTTGGCCTTTCTTTTTGGAGAGCTTCCATACTTGGGTAACCAGAACATTCTGACATGCCACCATGCCAGGCCCCAAGCTCCATGAGGTCAAAACCTCACCCTATATATCTCTTCATTTCATTGTTGATTCACACCCTTTATCATGTCCTTTCATCACCTATTAAATTTAAGTGTTCCTCTGAGTTCTGTGGGCCTGCTCTAGCCAGATCACCAATCTGCAGCTGGCTGCTCAAAAACACAGGTTGTGACTGGCATCTGAAATAGGGGGTGACAGGAACGACTTATAGGATTGAACCCTGAAACTGTGGAATCTGATGAATTTTCAAACACTACGCTGGCATCTAAGAGCTGCTTGGTGTTGCTAGCGCAAGGGGTGGGGAGACAACCTCCCTCACTACATTCTAATGGACAGCACAAAAAAACCCCTATTTTTAAAATACCTCCTCTTACAACTTCTAGCACAATGGCAATCCTTATCTTAAAATGAATGGGCCCCAGAACAACTTGGCAGATCACTTAATACAGCAAAATGCTGGTCCAGGAGGTAAACACATCCAATTCTACATTCATGTGCTCAATTCTCCAGTTGATTTATCCTATTTGTACATATCAGCCCGCTTCCTGGTTTTGGATTATAACCTAAACCAATGAGATAGTAAAGTCCTTCCATCTCATTTAGCAGTGAGTTAAGTTGGATCAATTTATAAATAATACGAATAAGCATAAATTTTTCTGTATCCAGCCCCTCATATCTTCCAAATTTGAAGATAATATGAAATCCAGAATCTACTCAACAGAAGGTCCATTTTAGTATTCTACATGATCAGAGAATTAAGATTTTAATTACAAATCAAAGGATCAATTAACTGGCTAAGATTCCAGCAACTGATTTTAACAACCAACAAAAATACTAGCATTTTAAAATATAGTATCAGTAAGCAATTATAGGTAGTCTTAGTATACTACTTTAAAGGATGAAGCATATTGTTTTAATCAACAGTTCTCAAAATTTTTGGTCACAGGACCCATTACACTGAAGACTCCAAAGCATTTTTGTTTGTGTCAGTTATATCTATTGATAATTTTACTATATTAGAAATTAAAACTAAGAATTTTATAAATATGTAATTCATTAAAAAATAATAAATGCATTTTTATGTTAATATAAATGACATTTTTAATGAAAAATTACTTTCCAAAATGAAACAATTTTATGAGAAAGGTGGCACTGTTCACATTTCTGCAAATCTAATATCTGGCTTAATAGTAAACTAGATTCTCAAATTTGAGTCTACATTCAATCTGTTGGAATATGTTGTTTTGATACATATTTTCACAGATATATAGTTGGAAAAGAAAGTACTTCAGGATCCCACGAAAAGATTTTGGGGACCTCACTTTGAGAACCACTACATTAAGTTTTTATAGGTAATATTTCATTTCTAACATTAAAATTCCTCCTCTATTAAAAAAAATTATTGGGGCACCTGGTGGCTCAGTCAGTTAAGTATCTGACTCTTGATATGCACTCAGGTGATAATCTCACAGTTCACAAGATCCAACCCCACGTCAGGCTCTGCACTGAGCATGGAACTGCCTGGGATTCTCTCTCTCCCTCTCTCTAACATTTTTAAAAAAGATGATCTCTGTTATACTAGCAGAATTGCAAGGCAAGCTTTGAAACCTACTTTACTCTAACACTAAATTATACTTATATAGGCTCCAGTATATTTCAACATACTTGGCAGAAATCAAACTAGTTGCAGTTTCTCTTGATTACAGTCTAGTAATCTCATTTCTATTTCCGGTAATTGAATACTCTGTATCTCCCATTCTCTGGAGTAGTTATTCTACTGTCTTCAAATCCAATTCCACAACTTCTCTCCTCACTCTTCTATAGACGTCTCCACTTCCTATTTCCTTGAGAAAATATGTCTTTAAAATAGAACTCTCCAATTTTAAGCCACTAACACCATAAATGTAAGGCATTTATACTCCATTTTCTACCTTTGCTACTACTAAAATAGAAGCAGCATCCTTCCTCCATCTAAAACAAAACCACTTTCGTGATCTTGAGAGAGGGCAAGATGGCGGAGAAGTAAGGAGCTCCGTACTTGCACTCGCGCCCATACATCACACAGAAAAGATCTGAAGACATTGGAAACCTTACAAAACCTGAGAGATTGGGAGAAAAAAGACGCAGAATCCACTGAGAGAGCCTTCTAACGTGAGTGCGAACCGGGGAAGAGAAAATCGGGCCGGGATCGGAGACTCCAGGGTGGGAG
>NW_024081484.1:0-90005 GCF_003009895.1 Hyaena hyaena
TGGTGCGCATGGGCGGGGGCTTGCCCGCAGGGTGTTCTGAGCCGGAGTCCGGTTAGATGGCTCTCTCAGTGGATTCTGCGTCTTTTTTCTCCCAATCTCTCAGGTTTTGTAAGGTTTCCAATGTCTTCAGATCTTTTCTGTGTGATGTATGGGCGCGAGTGCAAGTACGGAGCTCCTTACTTCTCCGCCGTCTTGCCCTCTCCCCCCATTTACACTTTTTTTAAGAAGCAAGTAGGGGCACCTGGGTGGCTCAGTCAGTTAAGTGTCTGACTCTTGATTTTGGCTCAGGTCATGATATCATGGTTGGTGAGTTCAAGCTCCGAGTTGGGCTTTGCACTGACTGCAGAGCCTGCTTGGGATTCTCTCTCTCTCCTCCCCTCTCTGCCCCTCCCCTGCTTGTATGCTCCCTCTCTCCCTCTCTCCCCACCCCATCTCTCAAAGATAAATATTAAAAAGAAAAGGAAGCAGGTATGCCTACTTCACATTCTCTCCTTCCACTGGATGGATACTGATGAGAGGGAGACCCAGCCTCAAGGTGCAAGTTAAGCTGGGTTCCCAAATCACCATGTGGAGGGAACACGCCCACCAAACAAGACCTTAGATGGCCTCATGAGGGAGAAGTCAACTTCTCCCACTGAACATTTTCCCATTGAACAATTTGGGTGTGTTTATCAACACAGACAAGCCTATCCCAATTAGTAGAGTTTGTCTATGCATCAGTAGATAGCAGTAATATTCTTCTTCTACATCCAGTGAAAGAATAAAGGCCGGCAGTGTGAAATAGTAAGCACATAGTAGACCAAAGCTGGTAGCATAAAAATGGCTGATTGGAGTGGCAGGAGACATTGGCAAGAGAAATATAATGAACAAGTAGCCAGAAGAGAGGAAACACAGATACAAGAGAGTTGCTGTTCTTGAATCCTTGCAGAAAGCTGTAAGAAAGAGGTTTGAGGGCAGGTCACTGGCCTAAGGGTTACTACTGTACAGTTAGGAACCAACGTGAAAGCACTGTCACCTAGCTTCTATATACTACTGGCGTCTTCAAGGTATCCAGACCATATGTTTACATGAATGAGAGTATATAATATATAGCATGAATATGCCCAAAAATACAAAAACATTAAGGTTAAAGGATTATGGGTGGGTTTCCATTTTTTTCCTTCTGAATCACATGCGCTTTTTTAAAGCATACCATATGCAGCCACCATGGAAAACATAGAGGTTCCTCAAAAAATTACGAGAATCCCCATATGATCTAGTAATCCCACTATTTGGGTATTTTCCCCAAAAAAGACAAAAACACTAATTCGAAAAGATATATGAACCCCTCTGTTTATTGCAGCATTATTTACAATAGCCAAGATATGGAAGCAACCCAAGTGTCCAATGATATATGAATGGATAAGGAAGATGTGGCATTGATATATGCAATTATACATAAAAAGAGTTAATAAAAGACATTTTGCCATTTGTGACATGAATGGATCTTGAAGGTATTCTGTGAAGTGAAATACGTCAGAGAAATACAAATACCATATGATTTCACTTATATGTGGAATCTTAAAAACAAAACAAACACACATCAGACTCTTCAATACAGAGAGCTAGTGATTGCAGAGGGGAGAGGAGTGAGGGGATGAGGATTAAAGGTACAAAATGGGATTAAGAGGTACAAACTTCTAGTTATAAAATAAATAATTCATGGTGATCCAAGGTAAACAGAGGGAATAGAGTCAATAATATTATAATAACGTTGTATGGGGACAGTTGATGACTCACTTACCATAATGAGCAGTGATGTTAAAGAATTGTTGAATCATTATATTGTTCACCTGAAACTAAGGTAACATTGCATGTCAGTAATACTTCAGTTTACAAAAGTGGTTTAAAAAAGAAGTGTACCACACATTTATGATGAAAAACTTTTTCTGCATTTTGGAGAAAAATTCTTCCTATTAATTTTGTACTGTCATGAAAACGTGTAACATTTTGGGGTCTATACACCACAAATAAGCAATAAGGATGAGACACAAGGCTTTGCCCAATTGCTACTGTGAAATCTTTGAAGAAGTGAATATTTGCACAGCACATACAATATGACCATGTGTTTGCCAATTCCCCTGTTACGTAATAAGCTCCTTTGAAAGTAGTCTCTGTATTATGTTCATGATTAATCCCTGGCGCTTGGCACACAGGAGGTACGCAGAAATGTTAAGTGGATGAATTTATGAATACATGAATCCTCTAGTAGCTTTTAATGTGTAAATTCAACAGTAGTAAGTTATTTCAGCCTCGGAATCCCTATTCCCTGTTATTTCAGTTTTGCAAAGTGTGTAACATGAAGTAATCGATCACAGCTAAGATACCTAAACAGTGTTCTTTGTTTTTCTTTCACTTTACATGTCACAGCTCCATTCAACCCAAACAAAGGTGCAGATAGCATTGTCAAGTTTGACACTTTTGGAGATGGCATGGGACGATACAACGTGTTCAATTTCCAGAACGTGGGTGGCAAGTATTCCTACTTAAAGGTTGGTCACTGGGCAGAAACCTTATCACTAGATGTTGACTCTATCCACTGGTCCCGGAGCTCAGTCCCTACTTCCCAGTGCAGTGACCCGTGTGCCCCCAATGAAATGAAGAACATGCAACCAGGGGATGTCTGCTGCTGGATCTGTATCCCCTGCGAGCCCTACGAATACCTGGTTGACGAGTTTACCTGCATGGATTGCGGCCTCGGGCAGTGGCCCACTGCAGACCTGTCTGCCTGCTTTAACCTTCCAGAGGACTACATCAGGTGGGAAGATGCCTGGGCCATTGGTCCAGTAACCATTGCCTGCCTGGGCTTTATGTGTACATGCGTAGTTGTGACTGTTTTTATCAAGCACAACAACACACCCTTGGTCAAAGCGTCAGGCCGGGAGCTCTGCTACATCTTGTTGTTTGGGGTTGGTCTGTCATATTGCATGACGTTCTTCTTCATCGCCAAGCCATCACCAGTCATCTGTGCGTTGCGTCGACTAGGGCTGGGAACCTCCTTTGCTGTCTGTTACTCAGCCCTGCTGACCAAGACAAACTGCATCGCCCGCATCTTCGATGGGGTAAAGAATGGAGCTCAGAGGCCAAAATTCATCAGCCCAAGTTCTCAGGTTTTCATCTGCCTGGGTCTGATACTGGTGCAAATTGTGGTGGTGTCCGTGTGGCTGATCCTGGAGGCTCCGGGCACCAGGCGGTACACCCTTCCAGAGAAGCGGGAGACAGTCATCTTAAAATGCAATGTCAGAGATTCCAGCATGTTGATCTCGCTCAGCTACGATGTGGTCCTGGTGATCTTATGCACTGTGTATGCCTTCAAAACTCGGAAGTGCCCAGAAAATTTCAACGAAGCCAAGTTCATTGGTTTTACCATGTATACCACATGCATCATCTGGCTGGCCTTCCTCCCTATATTTTATGTGACATCAAGTGATTACAGAGTAAGTCTTTGAATGGTTTCTTCTATTCATTGTTCCCTTATCCTGCCAATGTTTTGTTATGTAGGATTTAAAATAAACTTATTTCATCTCAGTCATTAGGTAGGTAATTATAAATGCTGTGATAAACCACCACAGTATATATGGAAATCATTCAGTATGTTTTAAAAACATTTAATTAGTGAGTACTATGTGCAAAGCATTGTGCTAGGCACAGAAAGGGAGATAAAGGTAAATGACATGGTCATTCAAGCAGTTTATAATCTAGTAGGAGAAAGATGCAACACACACACACACACACACACACACACACACACACACCCCTCTAAAACTTTTAATTAAGTTTAGCAAGTGATTCACAAGAGGGCAAGAATTAAACCACTAAGAACCTAGTGAGAATGATTCAAATAAGACACAAGATGATCTGGGTACTACAGATTCATCTGTAAATTAAAACAGACTTGCAACATGAAGCCGATATCAGATCTAAACACTTTCACTCAAGCTTCAAATAAGCATCATTAGGTCTCTAAAACAGATTAAAATGTAATATAAATTTGTTATACATGTTCTACAACTTTAGTTCTTGTACATATGAGATTACATATGGATTATATAATATATATATGTATATATAAAATCCTTGAACTAGTTAAAAATATTATTGCATATATCCAAGTAACCTAATTAAGTTAGTATTCATAAAGGCTTTAGTAATGCATAGTTCAAATTTCTGGGCATCAATATAAGTACCATCTCTTCTGAAAGAGAGAGTTCACCATTCTATACTTTCTCAAATTATTGAAACCATCAGTCAGTTACTTTTGCATTTATATTTATGATTTTAGTATCTTCCAAGGAGTATAAGGCTTTTTTCCCTTGAGGCAAGTGGTGTTATTCTCCATATGTCTTAAGTTGTCATAGGCTAAAGTTTTTCATAGGCATTTCCTTGTTACACCTTAATTTGACAAAGTGCTTCTGTAGACTCTAACAGTCCCCAAATCTTCTATTTACCAGCAATTCCTATATTACCAAAATCTTGAACATTGCAGCTTAAAAAGAAGACAAATCTATTTAAAACATGGCATCAAGAGACTAGCAAAGCTTAATGTATCTTATCTTTTAAATGAATCACAACAATATAACTGAAACTACGGACTAAACTAAAGGAAGAGCAAGGAAAATAAAGAACTTAAGTTCAATGTTGGTGTCATGGTCAGGCATTCTAAGACTACCTATAAAAATTTTTGAAAATGTGTCAGTAGAGAAATCATCAGAACCGACTCAGCAAAATCAAAGGTCATATTATATGAGCCACCGGGGAATCTGCACTGTTAGTGTGGGGATTAAAATGGATAACTATAGTTAATGCTGCCATTTCTGCCTTTCGTCCTTATGTGCACATCCACTTCCATAAATCTGTAAGAATTTTTTTAAGTTCTTAGGCAGCATCCTCAGCAGACTTGATTTAGGATATTGGGGCTGTGAACCAGTTACAATATTATTTTACCCTGGGTATATGATCTGAAACCATTCACTCTCAAAAAAGTTAATAAGAAAACAGAACAGAAAATACTACAGAGAATAAACAAATAGCATCATAAAAGTTTAATTTTATTGAATGAGTTAGCATTTATTTCCAAAAGACAAAAGAAATGACTTTGTTTGTTTAACATGATAGCAATATAGGAGATCAACTGACTAAATGAAATTAACTGAAGATGCCAGAAGTTTCACCACATGGCATATGGAAAATGGGGCAGAGGTTGTAGAGTGTTTGTTCAGGCCCATGCTAATTAAAGCATCCAAATCTGAGGCTTCACATATCCCTTAAAAATAATACCATGCCAAAAGTTACAAAAGAAATGAGAAGGCAGAATGGGGCCTCCAACCCATTGGTTTTCAAATTTGACTGTACATTGAATCAACTGGGTAGCTTTGAAAAAAAAAAATATATCGATACATGGGGCATGGCCACAAGGATTCTGATTTAATTGGCCTGGACTATGGCCTGGACATCTGGATTTTTCAAAGTCCCCCAAATAAAAGTCCCCCTTTCTTGCAGCCAAGACTGAAAACCACTGCTTCAAGGAATTATATGTTCTTAGTGTCTCACAAAGGTCTTTAGTGTGGCCTGCATTGTTTTGAAGTTATTTGAAATATTTGTCAAAATTAGAACACTCACGAATTTTACAGAAATATCCATTTTCTTGGTTTCTCTTAACAAAGTAAAACATGAGGACCCAAATTCCTGCATGCAACACTGAGCTGGACCTTAGTGTTTAAGCCTCTAGACCGAGTGCACAACTACCAATCCCAGGATGCTTATGCTTGGCTCCTTGCACTTATGCATATGCATGACCCTATAAGCATATGAGACTATTGTTTTAGGAATTCCAAAGACTGAGATGTAAAATTCCCCACAGGGAAATCAGGTGGTTCAGAAAGAACGAGCAGCATTAGAGAAGTCCCCAACCATTTACAGGCAGCTAGTAGGAATTTGGCCATCAAACAGTCAACAAGGTTTATGACTCAGTACTTTGCCACCCCTTGTGAATTGTAAATAAATAAAGCCCTATTCTAGTCTTCAAAAAGCTTATATCCCAGATGGGAAAAAAATTAACAAGCATGAAAGAATTCAAAATCAATATAGTTTATAATTAAATTGGTGATACAAGCTCTTAAATGCCTACAGGTTTGAAAGAAGAGTTGGATCAGTAAAAATGGTCTTTCCAGGAATTTCAAGAGGTGTGATTTCATACTGTACCTTGGTGAGAAAGTGCAGTTACGGCGGTTAGAGAAGACAGGCATGTAGGGAATATTCTTGAGGCAAGACAGGAAATGAACCAAGCAGAAAAAGGTAACATTGGTCTTACTCAAGTAGAAAATGGCTTGGGGGGAGGAGTCTAGTGAGAAACCTATGGGAATTGGCCATGTGGTCAACTTTTAACAGGCAGAGGAACTCATTTAAATAATGAATTTGAGTAACTCATTTCAACAATGAATAAGGGCTTCTCCGAGGACTTGCTATTTTTAAAATTTTATTTTCTTTTGGTTGGTTGTTTGCTTAGGCCAAAAGTGATGAAAGGTAAGAGGGAAATAAAGGAACTAAGTCTTACTGATCAAATCTGAAACTTACTCTAGATGCTTTGCATAAGTTGAGTTCACTTATCCTCATTAGCACCCTGAAAGGCAAATGTCTTTATCCATTGGAAAGATGAGTAAACAAACTTGGAGGATAATTAACTTCCCAGGTGACACAGTTAAGAAACAGTAGGATAAGTTCTTCAGATGCAAATCAATACCTTTCATATTACACTACAGACTTCTCTGTTTTTAATATGGAGGATAGGTGGAGCCTAGAACAAGAAAAACTAATTGAAGCTAGTAAGCATCCAAGACCCAGCAAGCAAGAATTTGGGTAAGAATCCAAAAATTCAAAGGATCTTTGAGAAATTTTGAGGTCATCTCCTTCTGTATCACAAGATACTGTAAGACTCAAACATTAAGTCATCAGGGATCCAATCATAGCTTACATGGTATAAATAAAGACTAGGTCATGTTTGGATATAAAGTTATCAGAATTAATAGTAATTACTGAATGTTTTGTTCATTCATGTCTTCCAAAAATATTTGAGTGCCTATTATGGGCCTTGGAGATAAAGCTATCAACAGAGACACATCTCTCTCCCCTTTTATAATTTGCAGTCTGGTGCAAGTGAGGGGAGGATAGGGATGAGAGGAAATAATGAATGGATGAAAATGCAGGGTAATTCATGCAGTGGTTTATGTGCTGTGATGGGAGGAAAAGGGGGTGATGCCAATGGATTGCTTTCTCAAACTTTAGTGTGAAAACAACTCATCTGGGCACCATGCTAAAATAAAAGATTCTGATCCAGTAAGAAAAGAGGGGGCTCAAGATTCTGGGTTTCTTGCAAGCGCCTATGTGGTAGACATGTTACCAAGCAAAGGACAATTCTAAGTATCAAGAAGATGGATTTTATAGGGAGTGGTGCAGAGGAAGCACTTTACCCACAGTAGGCAGTGACTTTGGAGGTCATTCTAGAATGACAGAGAAATTCTGTCATTTACAGAGAAATTCTGATTTACCCATGACAACTCTTTTGAAGATTAAAAAAAGATCAAATCTCAAATTCTTTCAAAAAGTTTGCCACTCCTACTGTATCTGTTTCTTTTCTTTTCTTTTTTTTATTTATTTCTAGGAGAGAGAGACAGAGAGAGACAGCATGAGCAGGGGAGGGTCAGAGAGAGAGGGAGACACAGACTCTGAAATAGGCTTTCAGACTCTGAAATAGGCCGGGCTCAGCACAGAGCCCGACGCAGGGCTCGAACCCACGAACCGTGAGATCATGACCTAAGCGAAAGTCGGATGCTTAACAGACTAAGCCACCCAGGCGCCCTGGTATCTGTTTCAAAATACTCCACCAAAGGATGGGAAGGAGCTAGCCATGGGAATTCTATGAGCTAGTCAAAAGAAACAGCAAGTCCAAACACCCCTAGGCAAAAAAAAGTCTTAGAAAAGAAAGGTGTATACAGCTATAGTTTAATGAGTAGATGGAAGAGTGATTTTATATGCAAGGTGGGCAGGAAAGCTAGATCATGTAGGACTTTATAGGCCATAGCAAAATTTTAAATTTCAGTCTATATGGAAAATGAAGCCACTGAAATATTTTAAGCAGAGGAATTTAATGATTTTCTCTCTCATGATCTCACATTGTAGTGGGGGAAATGAAGCTGCTGAAGACACTGCCTTAAAGGCAAAGGTAAAGAGGGAAGACCAGTTAGGTGGCTGTCATAGACATTCCAATCAGATGGTAGAATATGAACAATGGAGATAGAACCTGTCAAGAACCATCAAAGGTTTTTTACTCATCTTGCAGTCTAACAAGTTAAACTGCCACGTTTTCAGGGATGCTAGCAGAAGACAGGAGACTCCTGATTCGGAGACAAAGGACTTTATTACTCACAGCCATCAGTGTAGCCAGAGAGTCAGCTTTTATTTAGGTGCTCAAAGCCCCAGTTTTCATTAGACAGTGCAAAGTGGGCTAGGTGACGGGTGCATAAACAGTCTTCAATATAGGAACAGTATTTGCCTTAAAACTGAGAATGTCATAGCACAACACTGTTAGCAATCCTGTCCTTGTCTAAAATGTTGCCAGTGTGTTTATCATAGGTTTTTAGTATTCATTTTTATTTTTAAAATATATTACAATAAAATATGATTTGCCTTAATCACAGAGTTTTTGATGCTCCCTTAAAATTGCATCTCACGCCAAGTGCCTCCCTTGTCTAATCATAGTCCAAGTCCTGCCTTCCCCATATCAGGTCTGGGTAGGATGGTGAGATGGTTGTCTGTAACCAACAGAGCATAAAAATTTGAGTTTTTCCCTCTCTCAAGTTTCCCTGCATACTGGGTCGGGTGTCTGTGTGACTTCGGCCATCCTTGGGGATGGGGAGATTTTGGTCCTATCATAAGTACTCTTCTCCTTAAAGGAGCTAACATCAGGGTGGAGGGTCAGGGAGGAATCAGCACAGAGCGAGACAGTAAGTCCATGCTAGTAAGTAAAGCACAATTGCTTTCAGTTATAAGCATGCAAGCAGCTACTTTCAGCTCAATCTAACAAAGCTCCAATGTTTCTAAGCCCTTAAACCCAAAGGGGATGGCAAGATCATAATTACCATCAGTTCATTTCAACTTCAGGGACCCCTGGACCTGAAGCCAGAGCCGGATAGCTTTCTGCCTGGGGCACGTGGTTTGCGCACTTTAGCTAACTCAGCCTTGATGCACACAGCGGTGGCTGTCTTTTAAGGGAGTCCATCTTAATCCAGGGCATTTGCTGTCTCGTGACGATAACATCTCTTAGAATCTTGCCTGGTTTTCACATAATGACTAGGGGAGTTTTCCCATGCTGCAGCCAATTGCAAGAGTTTATCTAGATTTCTTTGTGTCAGTTCCTCATTCTTTAGTACAACCCCTTTGTCAGCATTTTACACCCAATCCAAG
Source organism: Hyaena hyaena (assembly GCF_003009895.1). Taxonomy (NCBI): domain Eukaryota; kingdom Metazoa; phylum Chordata; class Mammalia; order Carnivora; family Hyaenidae; genus Hyaena; species Hyaena hyaena. The sequence continues at coordinate 9,499 of NW_024081484.1, forward strand.
TCAGTAAGAGCCCAAATACTACTCAGTGTGTCACTTATGGTTTTCCAGAGCATTTTTCTGTTTCAGGGGAATCCTGCAGAGAGACGCAAATTTCCTTTTTTGCTACCAGGTTGTACCGCAAAAAACTGAGGGGACTTTGTCCTGTTGGAATGGATCTAAGTCTGTCAAGAGAAACCACAGCGAAGGATGAGCCCTGCGAGGGCCCAGCTCTGTCATTGCTCTAGCGCAAGCGTTTATGCACCCAGCCCCCTCAGCTCCCAGGAGAATCAGCCACAGTGCAGGTGATTCACCTGGCAGCTGCCTTCTCTGAAGGTCCCTCCTTTCATGTTCAGTATGGGTGTATGTCTTTGCAACCTTTTTGTGAGAAGGAGTTAAAGTTTCTGTCCACCCAGGACCTGAACCAGATCAGGGAGGAAATCCAGCCCCCTCCCTAGAGGAGTTAGCAACAACTACAGCACTGGTCCAGCAGTGCTGTCTGAACCTACTTCCTGTTACTCAGCCTATAAACCCCACTCCAAATCCACATCATTCATTACTAGGGAAAAATGTGGGTCACTATTTATTGCCCCGTTGGCCATAGAATTTGGTCAACATGCTTGCTACTGATTCCCATGGAGTTCTCTTCAGTCCACAAAGTCCTCACACTTCCTCTGTGAGGAAGCCAAGCTCATCCCATTGCCAAAACTGTCAAAGACTGTAGCATCTGAGATTTGACTCTACTTATAAGGTAACATATTAACTTGCCGCAGTTTCATTGATGCTGACCAAAGAAGTTTATGACTCAAAGCAATAGTGGTAGCCAGAGACTCAGCATAGGCCCTGGTTCCCTGAACTCCACTTCCGCTGGGCCAGGCAAAGTGGCCCATGTCACCACAGCATGGTCACTGGCAGCGTTACAGGGGAGACTATGTGAGGTTAGGGAACTAGAACCCTTTGTAATGGAAGATATGCTGGCTTTTTGCTCCAAAAGTAGGCACTATCTCCATCTTCTAAGTCTCTTTACTATACAAATATTCCTGGAAAGACGGTCCAGAACAAAGGCAGTCAGTGCCTGTGCTTGAAAGACAGGCTAGAAGCACAATAGACCATAGAAAACTATCTTCTAAAAGAACAAACAGAACTTGCTATTGACTGGATATGTGGGTGTAAGAGAAAGGCATAAATCAAGGATGACTCCCATGTTTTTGGCTTTCACAGTGGGTGGGATTTTATGTCATGTACTCAAGTACCTGGGGGAGAACATCAAGTTTTACATATTAATCCCACTATGCCTACTAAATATCCAATACAACATGCCAAGACAGCAGGTGAATATATGTCCCAAAGCCCGGAAGATAGGCTGAAACTAGTAATAAATACTTGAACAACATCAACATAGGAGGTACTTAAGTCATGGAACTCAACGAGATAAAGTAAAGAGAATCTAAACTGAGGTCTGAGACACTCCAACACTTAAAATTAAGGTAGAAGCAAAAAAGCCAACAAGAACAACAAAAAACTAAGACAAGGGACTTTCAGTGAGGGAAGAATATCTAGGAAGCCAAAAAGTAGGAAGTAATTAACCATGTCCATTGTTGCTGGAAGTTTGAGGAAGATGAAAACAGAGCAGCATGGACTAATAGTGTACAAAAAGGAAGAACAAAGAATTATAAATACAGACTTTTAGTAATATATTAAATTTTTTAAAATGTAGTTTTCTTTTTGAGAGAGAGAGAGAGAGAGAGACAGAGCAAGAGTGGGGGAGGGGCTGAGAGAAAGAGGGAGACACAGAATCCAAACCAGGCTCCAGGCTCTGAGCTGAGTCCCAAGGTGGACTCGAACTCATGAACCTTGAGATCATGACCTCAGCCAAAATTGGACACTTAACTGACTGAGCCACCCAGAGGCCCCATTAGTAGTGTGACTTCTTAAAGGAACTGGACAATTGAATTTATGAGGCTACTACTCTGACTTTATAAAAAGCTAAAAGGTTTCAAATTAAAACAAATAAATTATATGCTACATAAACTATGATCAAAATGCATCTTTAGTTCTGGTGCCCATGTGCCCTGTTAGTATTTAGTGAGAGTAATAATCACCCACCCCTGCACGGAAATCCCAGTGAAATCATTCAAATACTAAGTGCTCTTCATATGTGAGGCCCTCTAGTGCTGGGGATAGAGCAATGAATGAAAACGCTCATGAACTTGGTTGGCCCATGGATGTGTGTGCTCTTAGGTAACATTATGGTCCTACAATCATTTTCAATGGAAAATAGCCTCTATTAAAATGCCTCATCCTGTAGAATTATCAAAACCATACCTTGACTTAACATTACATCTCATGTTCTCCTGAAGTCTGGCCTGCTTGGGGCAGACAGTCTACAGCACTTAACGTTTCTTTTCTTCTGATTCACGTTCCACATTTCACCAGTGGCTGTTTCCCTCTCAGCCCTGATCAGAGAGTAATAAGGAAGAAGCAGGACACTTCTTATGTAACTGGTTGGTTTTAAGGATCTCCGCAGTGTTTGTTAAAGACACATCCTTGGGATACCTGCAAGATGATTAAGGGTGTTTTCATGCCATCTTCAGAAATATCCGGCTGTTTTTCTCCTCTTGCTGGTCCTTGAGTGAGTTGGCTGGCAAGTCCTATTCTGACTTGTCCCTTGTGGCTCCGTGCCCAGTCTCAGGGCACCCAACTGTACCTGGCCACCAGCCTCTTTCCAGGAAGGACTCAGGCTGCTGCGCGTGAACCCGAGACTACCCACGTGGGCCATCTGGTCCATGCATGGCACTCACCTATCCTTTGCTTTGATGAATTCTTATAGCAAAGGACTGTCTCAATACAGTAGCAAGTCTTTGTACTCTGCCATGAAAGTAATTAACCTTCTCTCACCTCCTAGACTTCCAAGACAGGAATCAGACTTCAAGCCAGGGCCTCTTTCTCATGCAGGAAACCCTCAAACCTTCTGTGAATAAGCCACATCAAAGCACTCCTCTCCAGGCCTGAAGTGAGGAGAAACACACAACTTTCCTTCAGGGAGGAAAGGTCTAGAACTCACAGTACAGCTTTTTTTTTTTTTTTCAAGATGTCATCTGCATGAAAGCCTTTCCTCCCCCTATAATGGCTTAAAGTGTGTGAAAAGCTTCAATGTTATAGGATATTAGTTTAAAAGGTTTCCTTGAAAGATGGTACATTTGAACTTTTCCTACCTTCACTCTAGTATCTGGTACCTCTCAGACTGGTTCCCCAGTCAAAAGTGAAGATGGAAGAGTATATAGTTCTAAAGGAAGAGTTCAGTTCTAGTATTAAACATCGATTCACACACACACACACACACACACACACACACACAAATTATGCCAGAAATTGGACTTGCTATAAATAACACAGTAATGATTTATCAAGGCTTTTACATCACAGAGTTAGTGAGTGGACTCTTTTCTGAGAAGTGGGGAAAAGGGAATGGAGCCTGCAGTGTGGGGTCAGGTTGGAGGGCCCTGGAACAGCTAAAAGTGACAGCAGCTTTAAAATAGAATAGATTCGGGGCACCTGGGTGGCTCAGTCGGTTAAGCCTCCAGCTTTGGCTCAGGTCATGATCTCAAGGTTCATGGGTTTGAGCCCCATGTCGGGCTCTGTGCTGACAGCTAGCTCAGAGCATGGAGCTTGTTTTTGGATTCTGTGTCTCCCTCTCTCTTTGACCCTCCCCTGCTCATCCTGTCTCTCGCTCTCTGTCTCTCTCTCTCAGAAATAAATAAAAACATTTAAAAATGTATAAAAAATTGGATAGATTGTGCTTTCAGCATACACAGTAAATCCAGAGTCTGAAGAATAATGCTGCAGGTATAACCTGATTTTTTTTTTTTTTTTTTTGGCAAACATAGAACATAGCCTTCTAAAGTTATGTGGCTTCTCTAGTTAATTGTTCAGTCTTCTGTTTTCTTTGATTGGAGAAGAAGGTCAGACACTTGAGGGCATTACAGATTATTCTATCTGGTAATAGAATTGCCTGGAGCAGAAAGACAAAGAAATCTAAAATTACCCTAGGATTTACCATGGCTACTCGGAGTAGAAACTGACAGAAGAAATAATTAATTTCCATTTTTTAGTACGGAAAGCAATAAAATATGTAGAGGCTAATTTAGAATTTTCCAGAAAATCTGAGGGAGCTGAAGTTAGAACAGATGATGAGATCAGTGAAGATAAAAAGTGAAAGCAAAAGAACAAAAAGGAGACACGATAATACCTAGCTCTGAGGGGTAATTTCACGGGAGGCAAAGAGGAAGCAGGTGCAATTTCTCTGCCAAGAACAGGCATATGTAAGCCTAGAGAACAAAATGACTGAATAGGGAGTACCTGATGTATCAAAACTTCAGAGGACTGCCAATGAAATAACTTACAGGTTCCTCACAAGATAGTTGACCATGACTCACAATTTTGAGTGGGAGAACCAATAGCTGATGGGCAGAATTCCCAGCAAAAAAAAAAAAAAGAAAGAAAGAAAAAGAAAAAGATGGAAAAATGTAAAAGGCTCCTAGATTTGTTTATGACACAGTAAACCTTAAACAAGTCAAGTTGAATGACTGAAACCGTCAGCAGTCTGGTCACTTCATCAGTGAATGTTCATATTTTACTATTTAAGATCCTGACTTAGGTGGTTCTGCAGAAATGTCTTTCTACAAATAAAAAGGAAAAACAAACAGAACAAGAAACCCCATGTAAAGTCTTGGCAAGCATTCAGGAGCACCTAACACAAATGTGTTTGCTTACAGATCTTAAGCAATGTTTCCATGAACATCCCAAGCCCCGAGAATCCCATTGAATCATTCTATTGGTTTGATTGTACTAACAACAGAACTGTGGATGATGTGGGTTTTCTGAGTTTGGTCTTTGCTCAGTGTTCTTTTTAGTAGGTGACATGGTTGCATCTACAGCCAGACATTTAACCAGGCAACCTTTTCTTGTAGGTGCAGACAACCACCATGTGCATCTCCGTTAGCCTGAGTGGCTTTGTGGTCCTGGGCTGTTTGTTTGCACCCAAGGTGCACATCATCCTGTTCCAACCCCAAAAGAATGTGGTCACACACAGGCTGCACCTCAACAGGTTCAGTGTCAGCGGAACGGGGACCACATATTCTCAGTGTAAGTATGGAACTTGGCAGTGACCCTTCCATGAATAGCACTGTAGTGGGGAGCAGGCTCAGAGGGGAAGCAATGAACATGGATAGGCAAGGACAACCCATGTCCATGCCCCATGAACAACCTCAATTTATTTAATAAGTGCTGGTTCAACCACTGTGTGTCAGGTACTGGCGCTAGGTGCTAGGGATACAGAGGTGAGTGAAAGGCAAGGCTCCTGTTTTGATACAGTCTAACAGGGAACACAGACATTAAACCCATAACTGCACTTGGGATTTTTTTTAATGTTTATTTATTTTTGAGAGAGAGAGAGAAAGCAGGGGAAGGACAGAGAGAGAAGGAGACACAGAATCTGAAGCTGGCCCCAGGCTCTGGGCTGTCAGCAAAGAGCCTAGTGCAGAGCTTTAACTCACAAACTGTGAGATCATGACCTGAGCCGAAGTCAGATGCTTAACCTGCTGAGCCACCCAGGTGCCCCCGCACTTAGGATTTCTGACCATGTTGTGGAGTCAGAGCACCTACTAGCTAGTCCTGACTCTGCAGTCAATTCAATAAGTAATGCTCAACACATCACTGTACTATCTGTGACTTGACTATACTCACTGGCCCAGATTGGTGCTCTGCAAAGTATGTCCTATGAAATACAGATTATAAAGGTGATTCATGAAAAATTTAAAAGGGAAGATAAGCAAAAAAGACGGAAAATGGTTCATCCTAAATACCCTCTTAGTATCAAAGTACCACTTGTACCATGAGTATGTTAGTTTTAAGAATCCCTAGAGCGAGGCAATCTGTTTAACTTGGTTATTTACAATTTCTTAAAAGTATTCAACCACAGTTAAAGCAGCTAATATGCCATGGAACACACCTCAAAAAATGCTGGAATGTATCTTCCTCAGACTGCAACAACACAGTGCTTTTCAGCTGCATACCAGCTGAAGGGTAGCAGAGGAATGGCCCAGGCCACCACTAGGTCTCTGACTGGCCTGCGAATATCTGAAACACGATACTTAGGGAGCGGCTCATTTAATTCTCAGTATACCTAAAGGGGGCAAGCTTTTAAGCCATTTTCAGCTTATCTGTGGTTTGAAGCAGGAGAAATGCACTGAAGGAAGGATGAGAGGGGCGGAGGAACGGAGCCACAAGAGAGGGAAGGAAGACTGGAGTGACAGAGACAAATGACTGCCTCACCATTCTGCCTCGAGTCGATCAGAAAGGATGCTTCAAAATAGCTCAGCATCACAGAGTGAGCAATCACATTAGTGCCCCAGTTTCTGCAGCAAAGTGTAACATTTAACAGGGCTGCCCTTCCCCCAGCAAACAAAGGGAAGGCAGCCGGCTGACAACACACATTCAGGGATGCTCTGGATATGCCACTCCTCGCTGGAGACACGGATATTCTCGTCTTTCAGCTCAGTTTCCAGGTGTCACCATGGTTGAGTGCCAGGACATGGTAAAACTTGTGAAATCATATTCCTTGGACCTCGGAGAAATCTGCTTATTTCTTGAGCAGGCACGTCTCCTTTCTAGAGCCCAACTGTAGCCGCTAGCTAGACCAGACAAGGAAGAACTGGCAGTAGCAGATAAAAACAACAATGGTAAGAAGAGCCAATGGAACTATCATTTATTATTTTCTATCTGCTAGGCATCATGCTAAAGATTCATACAGGTGTGTGAGCCTGCTGTATCTTATTTAATGCGCGCAATTCCCTGACATCAAGGGTCCCACATATTGAAAGCGGCAGAACCAGAATTTAGAGTCTGTTTGTCTGATTACAAAGGCAGTGCATCCAGCAACTGTACAGTGCCGCTTCAGTCAGGGTGTGAGCTGGGGAAGTTCCCAGAAAGTCAGGCACGGGGTTGGCTTCACAGGGATCACAATAGGAAAGCGACCCACGGCGGTGCATCAAGACTGACTTCCAGCAAAAGTCATCCTGCCCTCAGAGCTCAGATTTCCTGGTTGTTATTCAAACAATTTAACAAAGCCCCTCAGTCTTCCACAGATATTTATACATACAAACCTCAGTAATTTTGAAATGGCAGCATTTTCTAATATACATACAAGGAATTAATAAATTCCTGAAGGAATAACAAGGCCACTTTACCCAACCAAGTTTCTCTTCAGAATTTCAGAAATATCCACTTACACAAAAACAATGTCTTTTAAGCTTTCACTGAGAATGCTAATCTGCAAGTGACCCAATTAAATACTTCGAAGTAAGCATCTACCCAGCCCAACATTTTAGAACTATTTTGTTACTCAATGAAATTTTAAGTGAAAATTTTTTTTCTTTAAAAAGACTTCATTTTTTTAGTTTTTCTCTAATCCATGTTAATGAAGTGGTATTAAAATGATAAGGTGAAGAAGTATTCATGTGATAACTCTAGGCATTTCAAAGTGCAGAAGTAACAAATACATTGATCTGTTACTTGTAATTCATTATCTTTTATTCAAAATAGTTTTATTTGTGGGCTTATTTTATCCCATGAGTACTACATATCTAAGTTCCATTTCACAGGTGAGAAAATACAGAAGGTATTTCTTAAAGATATACAGTGATTCAAGAATTGACTCTGGGTTTCCTGACTTGTGACTAATCTTACCCATTTTAATAAATTGGAACTAAAGTCATGAAATTCATTCATTCATTAAATGCTTAAGTACCTTCTATAGAACAGAAATTTTTAAGCATCTGTGTACACAGTGGTGAAAAAGCCACAATGCCTGGTCTCACAAAGATCAAATCTAGATCACTGTTGTTCATACTGTGGTGTGTAACCTAGTAATGGGTCCTGAAACTTATGTAGTATGTTTGGCCAGCATTTTTAAAAGAAAAGAGAATATATTAGAGTGCATTATATATTATTATATAACATATAATAATATATCTTATAAAGGTAAGCAGTATTTCATGAAGTTTGCTCCAGAGGTTACATGTGTACAAGGTCCAAGTAGGATGTTTCTTAATGTGAATTGCAATCAAAGAAGTTTGAAAGACACAGGTCTATGGGATCTAGTTTACGTATGAACATGTTACTAACACACGCTCTGGTGAACATTTAAGCAGCTGGTTTAATTTCTTAGTGCCTGTTTCCTATATTCTATATTCAGCTCAATTTATATCCATTTCTCTCGTAAATACTGGGAAGTACACTGTTTTATAAACAAAGAAAAATCCTTAAATTGTTCTGAGTTCATTAGGTCAAGCATATGTTTTACGTAGCTGGTACATAATTTATGTTCTGGTGAGTATTGTGTAGGCATTTTACTGTATTAAGTTATTGTTACCAATACTGCCACTGGTTTTCTAATTTACTTCCTCCAGGTATAACAACACAAACCCCACGTTAAGAATAAGTTAGTTTAGCAACAGGGTTACCCACCTCAACAACCACACACATCTAATTATCTATTCCCACATAACAAGCCTCCACAAAATTTTGTGGCTTCCAAACAATAAAGCTTTTTTAAAAAACAATAAATAAAAAAATTAAAAATTAAAATTAAAAAATAACCTTTTTATCATCTCTCATGATTTTGTGGGTTAGGAGTTCAGGAAGGGCTTGGCGGAGCAGTTCATCTGTTCTATGAGGCCTGGCGGGGTCCTTCTGTGGCCTTAGCTGAGACTGAGCTGAGCTGGAAGCCCATGGTGGCTTTCACTCTGGCTCAGCAGCTTGGCAGAATGCCTTGCCACGTGGCATCCTAGAGAGAAAGACAAAGCCTGTCCAAATTCAAGGGAAGGGACACAGACTCCACCTCTGAAATAGTTTATGGCCATTTTTCTTATGCCACATTCTCCAAATCCTTAATCCAGTACAGCAGTTTCATTAAGGATCACGGACTTGACAAAGGTAATCCTGGGCAGTACCAAGAAGTTTCCCAGACTGAAAGGTACAGCCAAATTAATTCCCAGTTAATTCTCAGGCAAGAGTAGCAGAAATATCCCAGCATTTAGAAGCCTTGGTGAGCTACCTGACAGCAACCAGGATGGCTGATGCAGAAGAAGTCATGGTACTGGATGTTAAAAGCTAAGCAGTGCCATGAAAAGATGGAAAAGCATGACCAAACTTAGAAGCAAGCACGGAGAAAAGAACATGGTTAGGGATATCTTGGAAAACTCACCATTTGTGAAATGCTTACAGACCCCTAGGCACAAAAGAGAACAATTTTAGCTGTATCTGATTAACTACACACAGTGGGAGTCAAAATAATAAAAATAAAGGAGACATTAGGGGCACCTGGGTAGCTCAGGTGGTTGAGCGTCCAACTTCCGCTCAGGTCAGGATCTCACCATTTGTGAGTTTGAGCCCCATGTTGGGCTTTGTGCTGACAGCTCAGAGCCTGGAGCCTGCTTCAGAAGTGGTGTCTCCCTCTCTCTCTCTGCCCCTCCCTTGCTTGCACTCTGCCTCTCTCTCTCAAAAAAAAAAAAATAAACATTTTTTAAAAATAAAGGAAACATCAACTTTTTTCCATTAAGTACACTCAGAGGCCAATGGCTCCTAATATTTGTGTACCAAACAACAACAACAACAGAAACCTCTTTGAAGTGAAGTTCCCAGGCCCCACCCATAGATATTCTGAGTCATATGATACAGGTCAAAAGAAATCTGGATTGTAACAGATACTCCCGCTGGTTCAATGGAAGTGGCCCAAGGAAAACATTTTGAGAACCTCGGACTCCACCACACTGTGTACTTTATCTACCAATGTCAGTGCAGAGCAGGGAGAACCTCGGAGATGACCCTCACAGAGGAAGCAGGCACTGGATTCAGAGATGGAGAGGTGTTCTGACCTCCCACCCTTGACCTCATGATGCCAATAGCCACATTCCTGGGCAGCTACCATTTCCTCCGCTCTCTCTCTCTCTCTGGAATGCCAGAGAAGGCATTTCTGGCACAGAAGGCCCTGTCCACTCAGAAGACTTTACTGAAACTGGGAATAGTTCTTCTAGTAGCAGTTACCTCAGCCACCCTAAAATCCTAAACTTGTAATGCTGCTCCTACACACACACACACACACACACACACACACACACACGAGCAAACGTTCTTTGTATTTGGATGAGAAGGAAGAGACCATTCTTTACTTTGTTCAGCTTTAGAAGCAAAAGGGCTTTGCAGAGCTGGTTCCCAAAGACAGGCAATCAAGAACTATGCTGCAAGTGTGCGTGTAACTGCATAATCTTGAAGGACACAAGCTGGATGTACACGTGAGGGTAAGCAGCATAAAACTCTAGGGGACCCATGCAGGTCAGAATGTTGCTGACACTAATATGAGTTTGTATCAGCACCGAGTGGGGAGAGAGAGGTGAGAAATGGAGTGTGCCCAATAGTCTTCAGAGCTATTAGGTATCCAGACTTGGTCCTATGAGAATATGTGTTCCTCCTGCTCATGGTGATCATTCAGATGTATGTATGCCATTATCATTAAGAACAGTCAAGAGGCTGCTGCTAACTAATGATGCTCAGATTTGGGTCCCAGAGGAGCCACAGGCATATGGAGATTGATTTCTTCTGCCAAAACCTTATTCAGGAAGACGCTTGTCTAGGTGGTAAAGTGTGAACTGCTTCATTAATAGAATTATTCTTTATTACAAAACATTTTCACATTATAAGAAGCAGTGGTATAAAAAGATTAAGCGAACAGTCTTTCAGAGTCACAGTAGAATTTTCCAAAGGGCTACAGCAACAGAAAGCAAATACATGAGGTCCAGACTTTGCACTTAAGAGGGGCCAAGTCTTTCAAGATATCCCAGTTACAAGGGGGCAAGCCATTGCTCAAGTCTGAATGTGACTTTATAAAAGAAAAAAAAGGCACATAATACCCACGTTTCTTCTCAACAGTGCAAGTCCAGAAAATCAGCATAATACATTTGCACTTTACAGTGGAGGGAGTCCCATAATGACACTATGTACTAGACCGGCCAGGCAAATTAGCAGCTTATTTGGCAACACAGACTGAATTGATGGTCTTCTTGGAAGTATATTATAAACATAAATCCTGGCTGGCCAATACTTGAGGAGCCTGGAGTATTCTGCAAGCTAAGCCATCTGCTCCCAGGCACAATATACCTAGTGCAAACGTATCAGAGGGTTGTTGATCCATTTTCCCTTTGGAAAGCAAAGTCACAGGATGCTTGGGAACCTCATTCCATTCTCTTTCACTCCTTCTTCATTGAGGGCGGGAGAATAGAGAGGCCCTAGCTCCCAGAGGTAACCCTACACGTAGCAGGGAACTGATGTTTCTCACACTTTCCCTTTCGACACAACGTTTCCATTTTATTTGTCTCACAACTGCCTTTCTGCAACCCTTAAGTTGTTTGCTCTTTACTGCCAACATTTCACTAGGTTTTCCCCAAGAAAACATAGCCTATCTTCTTTAATAACAGTGACCAAAGGGACTTGAGACCGAGGGGATGAAAGGGATCATTTATTCTAATAACCGTGGTTCTAGAGGAGAAAGCCACCGCCCTCTCTGTGAGACACTTTTAGGAATCTGATAAGTGAAGCCACAGATAAAACTCCCAAAAGTAGCTATGTGGCTGGATTTTCTGCCTCAGCTCAGTTACACAATTCATCTCAGAGATTATTCTGACAGCAAGAATCTTAGCATCTGCAAGTTCAGTGATTTCTTCTTTAATTAGAAGCTTTCTCTTCAGTGCCACACATGACAGCACCTTGTCCTGCAAACTTGCATTCCTCTTAAAAGCTCATGCCAGGGAGGTCAACAGCATAAAAGGTGTCTCTCTGAGACCCCAGTGAGCGGGCCACACACAGGGAAGGTGTGATATTCCGGAGGAGCTAACCACAAAGCTTCTCAGAAACAGTTTTAGTGAAGACGAGACAATACTGTTTAATGGTGGCTGGCTAAATGTTTACGTTACAGATAAAATTCCTCTCATTTAAATGGTTGTTTAAACAGAAGCATCACTTTCTTGAATTAAATTACATTGTATAGTTCCCTTCTGTCCTGTATAATTGAACACGATATAAACTCAGTACCTCAAAGAGAGTCCCTAAACCAGAGTTCAATATTGTGTGAGAGATACCAATAGCCATATGCATTTCCATGTAACTCCAACATTATCAATGCCTTTAGGAACAAGGTACAATGCTCATAATTATGTAGATAATGTTAACTAAAAAAGGAAATATACATATAATCAAATATTGCCCGTACATTGACTTTAGATGAACATTCCTTAAAGCAAGCAAAGAGTCTAACATCAATTTATTCTTTACTATTTCTCCTTCAAACCCCTTTCCATTTTAAGTAAAATTCTTTGTAGAACATCCATAAATGGAGATATCTGTATCCGTAAAGCAGGAATATGCCTACTCATATGGAAATATTTTTTAATATCTTCCTTACCTAGAGGAAATTTCAGAGACTCTAGAGAGGGAACCCTTAGTAAGTAACTGTGATCAATTTGATGGATAATTTACTCATTAAATCAAGAAACTTCTGGGCTCAGGCTTAGCTCTAGGCATTGGGAATGTGGTAATGAACAAAACAGAAAAACCAGTAATACATAATATATCAGATGTTGATAAGTGATGTGGAGAAAGTAATATGGGGCACAGACAAACAAGGCAAACTGGGAGCAGAGGGTTACTATTTTTTTATTCAGTGGCCAAAGAAAACCTCTCTGCTAAGGTACCATTTGATCAGAAACATGAAGGAAAGGAAAATAGGGAATGCTGTCTATATCTGGGGAAAAGACATTCCAGGAAAAGGGAAGATCAAATGCAAAAGTCCACAGCTGGAAGAACATCAGAAAAGCCAAAAGGGAAAGGACTAAGGATGAAAGTAAGAGAAGATGAGGACAGTGAGGGACAGGGCAGTTAGGACCTTAGAAATCACTGTAAGGACTTTTACTTTTTTACTGAAAGAACTGGGAAGAACACTCAAAGGGTGTGGAGTGACCTGACTTTAAAAGCATCATTTTCATCATCGTGGCTGTGTGGGCAGAATATAAGACAGGGAGCCGGCAGAGAAATAATTCCAGAAGCTATTGCATAGTCCAGATGTTGGAGGTTTAAAATCAGGGTGGTAATGATGGAAGCTAATAAAGTGTTCAGATGTTTTATATAATTTGAAAGTAAAGCTGACAAGATTAGCTGCACCAGAAAGGAGGACTAATGCCTGACATTATTTTATTAGAGTCTAACTTGTGGCCTGACTTTGATCCCTGGACACAGAAGCACATACAGCTCTTCTTAATTGTTTGAGCCTCAGGGTGTATGAGATCCTGATCCCTGCCTGAAAACACATTTGGGTAAGAAAGAGGAAAAACTAGAGATGTTGGGAAACTAAGAGGAGACTAAAAGAATGCAAAATAGAATATACAAAAATTAAATCCTTCCATTTTCAAATTATTTATTATACATCCACTTTCATACATCTTGAAGAAGGGAGGAGAGAATAACAGAACATGACCGGAAAGAAAGAATGACAGCATATCGGAGCAATAATGGACTGGGGTGTTTAGGTGAAGACCAAGTGGAATTTCTATCGATTAGTTACTTAAGTTGTTTTCTGGGTCATAAAATAGTACATATTTTTTTCCATGAATATTGTCTCACAAGAAATAAATCAGTGAATGAAGAAGGCATTGCACTCCTAAGCTCTAAGTCCACATTTGGAAATTAAATCTTGGGTCTATAGATTTTCATCCCAAATCATAATGAATGTGATTTCCCCTCAACTCTGCTGCTAATGAGTTAAGACCATTATCCTGAGAATCTAGCCTCAGTTCTTAATAACTGATGCTGTGTCTTCCACTGTGAACTCTGACATAGCAAGGCTACCAAAGCAGACGCTGGCAGTGTCATCATCTTCCCAGACAACTTGTATGAATCAACAGATGAACATCTGGAAAGGGACCTAGGGGCCCTAGCACAAGTAAAATTAAGGTGATGAGTAAGAAAACAGGTTCAATAACAAAGTAGGAGGGCAAAGCAACAAACAGCTGGTAGAAATTAAATTCCATGACCATAGCATTAAAATATCTAAACAGGCAGATATGCTGGGAAAAATTATTTGGGGTTACCAGGAGCAAGGAAATGGAACAGATGGAAACAAAGTGGAATGTCTGTTCTGTTTAAATGTTTGTTTTACTTTTTTCCCCGAGTCTGATAGATTACACAGTTAGAGTAACACACTGATTCTCAGGAACCAAGTCTCGGCCACTAAATTGACTAACAGACTTGGCATCCATATGAATCTATTAAATAAATATGTTTAGCATTTACTGAGGGATCAGGTACCTGAAAAAAAAAAGGGGGTCATTTGTTCCAAAGCCTGGCCAGCCTGTGCATTACTGGTGGAAGAGAAATGGATTTCACAGTGCGAGACAAAGCTGCCACTTGGCTGCATTGATTTCCAATGCCTCTCCAAGTTTGTGAAGTCAAATATGCCTTTTGATGGGTGTGAATTGCCTTTTTGTGATCAATGGTTGAACACCTTAGGTTCTTTTCCACTGTGTTCAGTTTTTGCGTTGACTAGCACCACCTTAGCCTGGAGTAACGTAGCAGCTGGCGCTCAGCCCCTCCTCCTGGGAAAGCCAAAAATAAGCCTGCGTGCCTCTTATATCTGACAGAAAGTATGATTATAGAAATCTGCTTAGCCGCACTTAAGAAAATGGGCTAAACTTGCACCATTAAAAACCTCACGAGAATTTCATTAGAGTAATAGCAAGAGCTCATCACAAACACACACATGAAAATGATAGTACTTTGCTCTGGCACATAGTTTACTACCTTGGGGAATAACAGATGGGCTAAGACGGGAGGCATATGTAAAATATTTATGAAAGGCAAAGTAATTGAGATAGTAAACTCATAAAACAGTAATTTCCTCTACTATATTCAGCAGCACGTACAAAAATGAGAATATTTTTTACATAATAAAATAAAATGCACAGGCAAAAGCTACAGATGAAACAGTAAAAGAGAAGCAGAAATATACAAGTTACAGTTCCCTTTAATACACTTGAAAGTGGTTAGGGGGAAAAAATAACTGCAGAAAGAGTCTTGTAGAGTCTTTGCTGTTGTGACTCTTGGTAAGAAAACCTGGAATTTGTATTTGCTTCCTTTCAAAGGGTTTAGATTTGTTCTAACATAGGGTGTTCCCTTCAATGTCCCTGTGAAGCAGGTAGATGAATCAAAGTGACTCTGCACACTTCCATAATGAGATCTCACGGGGGTGAGGAGCAGACAGGAGAATATCATTTAAAGCTCTATCTTAGGATTTTCCATGCAGCTACCCTTTGTGGCCCCTTTACTTCTTACCTACCTAGTCAAGACACATTCAATTTTTTTAGAAATTAGAATGCAGTGAGCAAGAAAATCCAAAGATCACACTTAAAAACAGCATTACAGCACACTCCAGAAGTAAAGGGAATATCACTGTAGGCTTCTGATACGATCTTTAAGACTGCAGGCAAAAAGGGTATTAGAGGGATTCAAGACACACACAGGGAGCATGAACATACCCGTCTCTGGTTCTTCTAGACTTACCCCCATGACATATCATTCCTCTTCAAGCTCTGAAAATGAAAAATCTGCACAGAAATAATAAAACCTGATCCTGGAAAAGATGAAGAGATTAGTCAAAACGCCAAAGGTACCAGGGCGGCCCTGGAGTGCTCACAGCCTGACCCACTTGTCTTCACAGGGGTGGCTCGTGGTCATTTTCACAATGTGGCTTGAGAAGAAAAAAGGCCTACCTGTCCCCAGGCAAGGCTGCCCATATGCCTCCTATTTGCTGGTCATATCTTCAGGTGAAAAATTACTTCCTTCTTGAAACTTCCATTGGTTCCCCTGTTCTTTGAAATGCAACAATTTATACAGTCATTCAGAAAATATTTATAGAGGGTCTATTCCATGACCACCAGTTGGGATAAACTAATGAAAAAGACAGAGCCCCTGTATACTTCCTGCTCAAGATTATTAGAAGGCCTAAGACAGTAATGAAAAAAAAAAAAAGCAAGAAAAAAATCAGTTTTAAAATCAGCTAATGTGACAGAGAATAACTGGTTGGTTATTTAAATTAGGTGGCCTAATAACAACCTTTTCAGGAGGTTATATTTCAGATATAGATGACCAGAAGAAGCCATATATGTAATGAAGAGAGGGAAGAACATTCCTGGCAGAGGCAGCAGCTATGGCAATGGCCTGACGTTGCCGTGACGCGCGTGTTTGAAGACAAAAAGCAAAAAAGTGGGGACAAAACCATGGAATGAGATGAATGCAGAAAGAAAGGCATGGTCTGAATCACCCTGGGACATATAAACCAGAGCAAAGAAAGCACAGAAGGAAGCCACTGGAGGGGCAGAGGGAAGTGACTGACATTTAAAAATACTCTCACTGGTGTACAGAGAATGTGTGGCAGGAGAGCAAGACGGGAAACAGAGATACCAGCGGCACCACTGCTGGCGTAGCCAAAAGCCGGATAATGGTGGCCTGGCGCAACATGGTGGATGCAGAGATGGGTAGGCAGATGGGGAGACTGAACTGACTCAGACAGATGATAGGGTTGACAGGAGAAGCAGGGACAAAGAAGGAAGGAAGCAGAAACGTGAGACTTCTGGGTTGGGTCACTGACCGGATGCCAAGACCATTGACTGAAGGAAGGAAGACTAAATGGGAATATGTTAGGGAATCAAGAGTTATTCTTTGGCCACTTAGTTTTGAGGTGTCTATTAAACATCCACATGGGGATATCAAGTTGGTATTTGGAAAGAGAGAGACTGCAGAAAGAACACAGAATGCCTGCTAGGTTTCTAGTGAACTGCAGTTGACTTCACCTCACCTTGTTCTTTCTTCTGCCTTACCTAGCTGTGATGAAGCTAGGGTTATATAAAGTATGAAGAAACTTTACAAGGAATAAAGTAAAACCCCCACATTTGAAATTATTCGTATCACTTTCCATCCAGTGTTTATCTGGCACGCACTGTTAAAATGTCTTCATTCTGGAAGTTTCAGGAAATGTCAATTATGCCATGTTTTCTCCCAAAGTTGTAGCTTTCAGTGGGATCATGTTGTAAAGAAAATTGAAGCTGATCCTAAAAATGATAAAAGGAAAACTATCTCCAAGAGTTAGCATGTCACCGACTCTGCTCTAACCTGACAGTCACACAGACTTGTCTTTATGGCCTTTCTCACATACCTAGCCAAGTAATCAATGCAAACTTGAGAAGTTCAAGTTTCCCTAGTTGTGAGCCTGCTGGAAAGGCTTCAGTGCCCTAAACATGGGGATTGAGCAAATCATCTCAAATTTCATAGTTTCTCCTTCTTTAAAAAAAATCCTATGAGGGGAACCTGGGTGGCTCAATTGGTTAAGCGTCTGACTTTGGCTCAGGTCATGATCACATGGCTCGTGGGTTTGAGCCCCATGTCGGGCTCTGTGCTGATGGCTAGCTCAGAGCCTAGAGTCTGCTTCAGATTCTGTATCTCCCTCTCTCTCTGACCCTCCCCTGCTCATGCTGTCTCTCTCTCTCTCAGAAATAAATAAAACATTTTTAAAAATAAATAAATAATTAAAAAAATTTTAAATCCTATGAAAAAAAAATGCCCTTTTAGGGGGCAAGAATATTTCCAGTATCAAGCATGAACACCTTAGCAGGGAATTAGCTTATATGATTATTAACCAAAAAATATGCATTTAAAGAAGAGGACAGTCTTCTGACTGACTGGTCAGTTTGACCTAGGCCGAGGTCAGGTAGCCCAGAGGACCAGTTCATTCTAGGCAAAGCATAGCATCATGGACAGGCCAAGGGATGTCACATAAACAGCTCTAAAAGTATATGTCAGGCCGTCTCTGATTTTCTTGGCTACATAGTTGCACATCCCATGGAGAATAGGGCTCCTTGCTTTTTTGTCCTCATTTGGTAAAATGACAAAGCTGTATCTAGATTTCGCATAAAAACGAAACCTTCTGACAAGAGATATGAATTGCACCTAGGAAAACTGCTGTAAAAAAATATGAATATACATACCCATATTATACTCACACCCTGACAATGCTGTCACTATTGTCATCGACAAGAACATCATCCCTTTGGAATGTCTTCCTTTCTGAGAATCGTTAAGAAACTGAGTTTTCGGCACTTCAGCCCGTGCTAAGTGTTTTTGCAGTGTTTATCTACGTGAACGATGAAAATGCATCAAACCATTCTGTAAGGCAGTGGAGTTCACAGATGACTTGTGAGACTACGTGAGAGTCATCCCTACCCAGAGGGAACAAAAGTAATGAACGTACAAAAAAACTGTAATTAATTTAACAATCTTTAAGAAAATAGCACTGAGCTTTCAATTTCGCACATTGTATTTTAACCAGTTTATAGCTTACCGAAGCTAATTTTAAATCCACAAGGGACTCCTTTCAACAGTGATGATGCTTATCAACTCATTCTCCAAAAGGTATGTCATTAGTGAAGGTATGTGCCAGGATACAAACTAATTTTGAGCAGAACATAGTTAGAACGTGGAACTACTACAGCATTAAGTCACTTAGCGTTTTCCAAAGCCAAATTAAAATGGGTTTTGAACTTAATTTTAACTGGTGCCTGAGATTATCCATTCCATTGCCTGTGTGGCTCACTTGATTGAATTTTCTGACCTGTTTTGTTTTTCAGCCTCTGCAAGCACGTATGTCCCGACGGTGTGCAATGGGCGGGAAGTCCTCGACTCCACCACCTCATCCCTGTGATTGTGAAATGCAGTTCAGTTCTCGTGTTTTTAGACTGTTAGACAAAAGTGCTCACGTGCAGCTCCAGAATATGGAAACAGAGCAAAAGAACCCTAGTACCTTTTTTTAGAAACAGTACAATAAATTATTTTTGAGGACTGTACAGTATATAGTGATGTGTTAGAACTTTTTAGGCTGATTTTAGTGCCCATATTATTAACGGTCCCCCCGAACATGGAAATAACCATTGTTTACAGAGCTGAGCATTGGTGACAGGGTCTGACAGGATCAGTCTAAAAAATATGGTGGCAATATTAGGTAACTTTTTTTCCTATGAAGTTTTTTGTAGGTTCTTGTTGTAACTAATTTAGGATGAGTTTCTATGTTGTATATTAAAGTTACATTATGTGTAACAGATTGTTTTTCTCAGCACAAAATAAAAAGCATCTGTATTAATGTAAAAATATTGAGAATAAAACCTTTAAGGTTTTCCAGCATGGTGGATAATGGTGGAATTCTTTTTTAATCACTCCAAGTAATGTGAAAATATTGACTTCAGATCACCTCTGTAAAGATGTTGGAAATACTTGTCTAAGTGTGCTTGTCTTTACATCTACGCACACTTTGAACCCAAGTTGTCACCCTGCTAGAGAGTTCTGAGCAAAACCGGACTTCTTTGTAGATCACAAAGATCAGATTTTGACTGACGATACCATAACCATCAGGCTGTCTCAGGGGCCAGATGACATGAAGCCACGTCTGTACAGCAGCCCGGGGAAGGCTGGATGGCTCTCATTTTCAAAAGCACAAAGACAGGAAACTTTTCTAATGTTAACTACTCTAACCTAACCAGGAAGTTGCTAGGAAGGAGGCTGGGATAGCATCCTGTCATTCCAGTGGAAAACCATTCTTACCACGGATAGCTAAAAGGGGCAGTAAAATGCAGGATATGTTATTTCCCAGTGCGTTTCCAAACTCCCAGTAACAATACTCAGACACAGATGCTTGTCACTAAACTTGAATATTTTACTAAGCTAAATACAAGAGTGAACAGGGAAAGCATGGATAGGGTAAAACTGGCTTATTCTTACCCACACTTTCCTATTTCTCCATTTAACCCTTCAGTCACAAATCATTTATCCACGTAGGAAAATTCACTAAGACCTCATCTTCCCACCACAGGGGCTGTGCAAGACACCATGAAGACAGAAGACATTCATTTCTTCGGGCTGATGTAACAACTTACCACAAATAGGATCACTTAAAGCCACAGAACGTTATTCTCTCACAGTTCTGGAGGCCAGCAGTCCAGAATTACAGTGTCAGCTGCACCCCCTGAGGTTCTGGGGGGGAATCCATTCCATGCTTCTTGTAGCTTCTAGTGGTTGTCAGCTTCCTTGGTTTGTGACCACATCACTCCAATCTCTGGCTCCATCTTCACATCACCTTCTGTGTGTCTGTCTTCCCCTCTGTGTGTCTCTTAGAAGAATACTTACATACCTGTCATTGTCCAGGATAATCTCATCTCAAGAGCCATCAGTTAATTACCTCTGCAAAGGCCCTTTTTCCAAATAAAGTAACAGCCCCAGGTGCAAGGGGTTAGGATGTAGGCATAACTTTTGGGGGACCGACAGAGAAATATGTGATGTAGTTCATGCTTTTAAGTAGGGTAAAGACAGGAAACAATTCTACTTTAAGTTTTTTTTATTTCTTCTGAGACAAAGAGCACACATGCGCATGAGTGGGGGAGGGGCAGAGAGAGAGGAAGAGAGAGACTCCCAAGCAAGCTCCAGGTTCAGCATGGAGCTCAATGAGGGGCTCAGACTCATGACCCTCAAGATCATGACCTGAGCCGAGATCAAGAGTGCGATGCTTACCCAACTTAGCCACCCACGTGTCCCAGGACAGGGAAGAATTCTAATGAATGAAGTATGACTGAGGAAAACAGAGAGAGGGAGAGGAGACTCAAGAATAGGAAGGGCCAGTGAGTTAAATAACTGGGGCCTGGTTCATCAGGATATGTAGGCGCTATTTCTAAAACATCTAGAAATAGTGGCCAGGTGCACATAGCCAACAGAACTGTACTTGAAGGATATCAGGTGGGGGAGTCAGAGGTGAGAAATTTTCTTTTTCCTTCTGAATGCATTTGAATCAGCAACCTACTCAATCCATCCAGCTGCTCAAAGACAACAGTGCAAATCAGTTCCGGAATTTTCATATTCAAAGAAGATCCCAGATTTGGGGGAGTAGGTGGGGAGAATCAGGTAGTAGATTCAGCTGGCATGAGATGGCAGAAAAGAATCCTACTGTGGCCGAAACTGGCAGGAATTCTAGGTAAGTGAGCACTGAGCGTCATGTCTGTTCAAGATAAAGGATGAGCCAAGGCTGAAGTGGGGGAGAATAAAAGCAATCAACTGATGGGATGAGACAGTCTGAGGAAGGTGATATCAGATGGGTTGTTCAGAGACACAGCTGATGCCTAAAACAATCAAATTGATCATGGATCTTTTTAAATAAGACAATTAGGTGGTGGGTGAATCTTGAGAACACTGTATATGAGAGCTGGCTTTGATCTGTGGCCCACTGTGTCTTTCACACTCCATGTGCACTGTGGAAGAACAATCGCTGACAGTTCTTGTCATTTTCTCTTTCCTTACCATAAACTTTGTTTCCTATTTGACAGTGCATCACCTAACATGTGATCCCTAGAAATAAATTTTTAAAAAACAATCAGAGTATGTATGGGAAACAGTGGCTATAAACTCATTTTTACATAAACCATTTCGAACAAAGATGTTTTGAATACTTTTTACTCCAGAAGACATTTCATCCTTCCGGAATATAAAACTGGGTGAGCTGATCCATCTTCATAAAAACTTCCTGAATGTATGGAACTCAGAATGATGTATCCTACTCATTAACATATCAAGACCTGATGATGAGGGTGCCTAACTGTTGGTTTTCTGAGTGTTTACAGTTCCTGAAATGTTCTGTGTCCTCTCTAGTTTGAATGTTAATAGAATCTCTTGCCCACTCATGTTCATCACGGTAATATAAAAAGGCCCCATTTTCAACCTGTGGGACAGCCTGGTTGGCAGACCACAGAATGGACAGATCAAGACAGTCTGAGAAAGGAGGCAATTGAGCAAAGGTACCTTTACAGTCTTCACCTCCACACTCCCCCTGGTCTAGCCTCGACTTTCCTCACTTGCCCACCATGATAGCTTTGGGTCCCAGAGCTCTTCAGCAAAGGGCTGTAAGCATGAAAAAGTCAAGCAAAGTGAGGTGCCAGGAAAATGGCACACCATTGTGGGTTATAACCACCACACCTCTAGTAACAAAGACCCAAACTCAGGAATCAGGCAATGATCACTTCTGTCCTGTAACAGAAAGATTAGGTTTACATAATGCCCACAGGTTTAAACTGTTTTATTTAACCCAACCAATGGTAATCCAAAGCAGCCATCTGAGATAAAGGAAATACTTTCAAGCCCTGCTCTAAACTAAATCTCCCAATATCCACAGGCTATTTTAGATACAGTTCTTCTTCCAAGACTCATTAATAAAATGAGGCAAATTCCAGCAAATTAAAAGCCTTAGTAGGACAGTATGTTCAAGGAAACTGGAGATCTGTTTCTTGACTCATCAATTATTAAAGGGATCCTAAGTGTCTTTTGCAGCTCAGTAAATCTTAAAATACGATTTGGTAAATGTGTGTGGATAGAGGTCTGTGCTGCCAGGATGCATGCAAATGGACCAGGGGACCCTGTCCATGCTCGGGCTCAAGAATCCATGCTGAAGCTGCTTTTGTACGTCAAAAGCCCTTACTCAGGAATACTATGGTTACTTTCACCGGATCTGTAAATAAGACTGAATATTATCTCCAAACCAGTTACCTTAGCAAAAGCCTTACATCGACACTAACAAAAGGCTTTTAAATCAATCTTGCTGGTTGAATTTGAGCCAACTCATATGCTTTAGTTTTACATTTGCTAATGAATATCCATAATTGAATCCCAAAACTACAAGAGTAATTCAAAAGAGTAACTGGCTTTGTCTTTGTTTAGGCAATTAAATCATCAAGGAAGGGGGTTGGGTAATTTTCTTCCTGAATCTCTAGAACTTGACAAACTCTTGAGGTGGTGAGCTCCTAAAGAGCAAAAAATCTTTATGCAGATTCTTCTGATAGTTTTGCATATGGGTTGCTGCAATTAAAACCAGCAGTCAGGAAACCATACCTCGGAGGCCAAATCCTAGTCCAGCACCTGTTTTTATAAGGCCCGTGAGCCAAGAACGCCTCTAGGTTTTTAAATAATTGAGAAAAAAATACAGAATGTCAGGACAATTGAAATTTAAATTACACTCAAATTTCCACATACATAAATAAGTTTTACCCGAATGCAGCCACACCCGTGTGTTGGCATAGGGTCTGTGGCTGCCTTCACACTATCAGGGCAGAGTTGAGCAGCTGCAACAGAGAGCACATGTCCGCTGAAAATATTTACTGTCTGATACTTTACAGCAAAAGTTTGCTGGCTTCTGATCCAGACAATTTCATTAGTAATATCAACTGTAATGGTTATATCAGTATCAACTGCAACAGTGTTATCAATTTACAGTTATTTGTCCCCATCTTCAAGTTTTACTTCTTTCATGTATGATCCTAAAATGAACTCATCTGAAAATGTTAAACTAAAAGAAATAAAATCCAGCAAGAGCGTCATCTCTGGCCAGTTACTATGAAGGTGAAGTCCATTTTAGCACCCAACCAATGCATCAGGTGTTTGTTTGTTTGTTTGTTTGTTTTTAGTTTACTCCCCTTAGGATCTTTCCTTTAGGACAACCTTAATTTAGGACTTGGTCTTAGAAATCTGAGATAGTATTCATGGTTATGACAAAATAGATGTGAGGGTATTTTCATTTCTACCTAACTTCTGCATAAAAAATGATAAATGTGAGCAATACACTGGCTTTAAACTTACCAACTGCAGTCATCTTCCCATCCCAACTTCCAGGAAATTCACTTTCATGAGAAGGGAGAAATGATCTGCACATTAGCTTCCCATTAGGAATGGTCATGAACTACAGGAAGTAGGTCGATTGAGAAATGTCAAATAACAGGTGACCCAATGGGTCTTGAAGAATCACAGTCAATCATGACCCAACACCTAGGAACCTGGAGATTCCACTTAATAAATGACTGGACCCAAGCAACTCTTCCATATTACATTTCAACCATATTTTCTCCTTGGGAAGAAAATAACCACAAAAGTCTACACAAAAATACTATGAAACATTTTTAATCCTGGAAAGGACTTGATTACTAGCAACCAAAAATGAGGAAAGTCAACAAGAATAAAATTCAGTCTTTTAAATCAAGCGGACACATATCAAATTGCTCAACAGTGTTAAATGGCATGATGTAATTTATCCATAGAAGACATGGTCTCGTTCACTGGAAAAGCGATTTAAATATGTTTTGACAGAGTGCTAAGAGATATTATAGGGCGACAGTGGACTTAATGAAGTACTTAAGGCTTCAAAACCTGTGCCTCATAGAAAAATAACCTACAACTTTGTCTTCTACCATTTATGAGGGGAAAGAAACAACAAATGTCTATTAAAAGTCACAAAACATGATTAATTTGTTTATGCCTTTCAACATTCCACTGTGCACTGCAAAGGCAAGACATAAAATTACAGTAAATTTTATAGCTAAGATTGGTCTGAACATTTTCTTCATGATATTCTTTCCGTCATACTTCTTCAGTGCTTGGAATAAAATGACACATCACTGGGATCCACAGGGAAAAGGCAGCTCCCTTCCAAAGATGGGGCTGAGCTGACAAAATCTATTTTATATCTAAAATTAGAAATAAAATAAAGTCTTCAATACCAACTGCATTTTTCACAGAGTTCATTAAAATTTAAGGCATTTTTGACATGTCAGAGATTTTAGTCCAGTGACAGGAGAAGAAAGAAGCTACCTGGGAGCAAATCCCAATTATCTCTATGGCTTGGTACATACACACGGGGAGCACAGCCGAAGACGGAGAGAGGTGACAGTGACTATGTGGACCCTCCTGTCTCTGCGCAGCCCGTATACCTTTGCCACGGTTCCTCTGAAAAGGGGCATCTCAAATGGACTGTCATTCTTCTGTTTAAATTTTGATAGAGATGGGGAAAGTTTCATCAGCACGGTTACCAGGCTAAATGTGAGCAATGCCAAAATAACTTCTTCTAATAATCTCTTATTTTAAAAAATAAGATTTAAGAAATTAAACATGGAACATGTTCATGCTAAGTGGCGCCCTCCCTGAATTTCACAACAAACAATAAAATAATGGCAACCTCCTCTAGATTCAGGAATCCCACAGCAAAGATGTACACAAAACATTCATTCGACAATAACAGGATGGCCCAGTGTTTTACCCACCAAATAAGCACAATTATTTATTTTTCTCTCATTTTCCAGAAAAATAAAGACATTACCTGCCGAATCAAAAATTCCAAGTCATACCTCATTCAAAGACTTGGGGCAAAACATCCCACAAACTGTGGACCTGTGACCTGCCTCTCGGGCAACCACCAGTCTTTTTAAAAATCTAGATTAAGACCTACAAAGATTACTGTTTATTGAAAACAAACCGGAGCACCTTAGATCATCAATGGTCAATGAACTCCCCTCTTTCCCAATTCTGAAACAATTAAGGTTTACACAAAATTAGTCAAATCCAACTTCATCCACACTTTTCTCACAGATAACATTCAAGTCATGCTAATACTAGTAATCCATCCAACAGAGGAAATATTGCGATTACCTGGATCACTTCTGAATAAGCTTATTTCATAACCACTTATGGTACAACCAAATTCTTAGTATGAATACAATTATATCCAATGGCCCAAAATGGAATTCATGCCTTATTTGCTCAAGAAGAAAAACTTCTACGGAAGTCATAATTCTCAGTGTCTTAGCAGAAAAATAACCATATATACCTTTGATGCTTGATAAATGCAGAAGTCACTGCCATTTTAAGTGAACCATGAAATTATCCCAATACCTTTGCACAGTTATCTATACTTATACACAAGCTATGCCACTTTCTTCTTCATGATTCTGCAAGTGATTTGATAAACAAGTTTTCTCACTCATTTAAAATTATACTTCAAACATTTCATAAATGTTTTTAAGCCATTTGATTTCTATGATAGTGTCAGTTTGCTTGTTTTCATGTAAAGTCTGTCTCTTGGCCTTTCTTTTTTTTTTTTTTTTTTTAATATCCATTCATTCAAGCCCTTCTCACCAGGTCCAACAAGGTTGAAATTTCAAAGGCAAATAGAAGTGTAGAAAACCCAAACAAGTGTTTACATGTTTACTCTTCCTAAAAAGTTACTGCTTACTCAGACTTCTGAAATTAAGAAAGACCCTACCAAAAAAACGAAAAACTTACTGTCTTTCTTTGTTCATGAATTTTAATAGAAAAGATGTTTTAAGGTATGTCAGGAAAATAAATAATGGGAAAAAAAACTATACCTTAACTTTTTTTCAAATCTTCCCCAAACAAAGACATAAATGGGATCACAATGCATATGCTCACATCTGCCCTCCAAAGCATACTTTTTATGTAGAAGTTATAAAGAATAAAAGTTACCCATTAATTATATGGCATGCATCAGCAGTGCACTGGAGGGCTTAACCTTGGTTTCCAGTTATGTCTATTTACAGATAAATCTCTTCCTGAGTGGAGCTTCATCTTCAGTCGAGACCCAAACCATTTCCTTTCCTATTTTTGGCAAGATACTTGACCATGTGATAAGGCAATCAAACATTTCAACCTCCTTCCCCTTTCAGCGGCATGGCCCTCCTCTGTGAGATCACCAACGTGCCAGAGGTGAGGACAGGATCTAAACTATGGTCCTGTAAAACTAGAGATCAGCTTTCTGTGTTCATTAGTCTGAAGGCTACGGCACTGTCTTGTCATATATTTGGGGATCTTGAGGATTTCAGTTGAACAGATTCAAAATGGTCTTCTTTTTCCTATGAAGAAAAAAACCAAAATCAACTCATTCAAATTCCAAACAGATTTTAGGATCTTATGGGTCCAGAAGGAAAGTTCTGGAAATCATTTTAAACCTACATACCTGCCAGTTATAATTAGGATTTTATATTTAAACGAGAGTGGCAGATAAAAAACAGACAGCATATCTACCCTGAAGGATGCTTTTGATGTCCAGGAGAGAAGACAGACAAACCAAAATAGAAGCAAATACATGATTGCAATAGATACCAAAAGATGTAGCTATAATTTCTGTGAAGAAACCACTGAGACCCTTCCTAAGGGGATATCTGACCTAGGTGCCAAAATAGATGACCTTGACATATGAATTTTTTACAAGAGAACTGACATAAGCTATGTATTCTCAAGATAACATAGAATAAATACAATGGACAGAAGAAATAAATAAGGATGGCACAAATAAGGCTTAAGATCATTTGGGTTCACTGACATGTCTTAGAAAAATCTTTTGGGCATACACTTACTAAAGATATTAAAAACAAGTCATTAGGTAGTAAGTCAAAAGGTTAACTCAAATACATCATTGCTGGTTTTTGCTATGTGTTATACTCAAACTGTAGCCTGTTAAAATAAGTGATTCTTAGGGCACCTTGGTGGCTCAGTTCGTTGAGCATTTGACTCTTGATCTCTGCTCAGGTCATGATCTCACAGTTCATGAGTTCAAGTCCCAAGTTGGGCTCTGCACTGATAGCACAGAGCCTGCTTGGGATTCTCTCTCCCTCTCTCTCTGCTCCTCTCACATTCATTCTCTCTCTCTCTCTCTCTCTCTCTCTCTCAAAATAAATAAACTTTAAAAAATAAGTTATTCTATAATGAGGAACAAAAAAAAGAATTAAGAGAAGAGATTTCTCCCAATGTCTCATTGCTCAAGTTAGGAAAAAAAAAAAAAACTTTCTGAATTCTGCTGGAATGCAGTGGGGATATTATGCTTTCAAAGAGAATAAAGATAAGGGAACTAGGATTATTTTTAAAATAAAGGAAATAAGAAGTATACCAGTCCTAGGTGTAAACAGATTTGTGTCTGAAGTAGAG
This sequence comes from Hyaena hyaena, assembly GCF_003009895.1. Classification (NCBI taxonomy): domain Eukaryota; kingdom Metazoa; phylum Chordata; class Mammalia; order Carnivora; family Hyaenidae; genus Hyaena; species Hyaena hyaena. Next base: position 37,423 of record NW_024081484.1, read on the forward strand.
AAGTCAAATGACACAATAAAAGTGAGTAGACACTGGGTATCTGCAAGAATAAGGCTACTTTCTCCCATTTGAGTGAAGTCCAAGACTTAAGACAAGCTTTGGGGCTATGAGGAAAGGATTATAGGGAAAATGTCACCACATAAACACCAACATATCACTTTTCCCGGCCTATGCTGAGATGACATGACCCTGGGAGGGCAGATTGCACATCTCTTCAGCGCTCTCTCTGGCTCTGAAGAAGCTTGCCTGAAGCCTCCTGTTGACTGGACTTCATTTTATTGATTCAAATGTTTATTAAGCACCAATGCACTGCAGGAGTGAGAGCAGACCTCAGAGACACAAAATGTCTGTCCTCAAGGACCCTACAGTGCATGATGGGAAAGAGATTTATGGTGTCAGCAATAAACCTAAAAGGAAATCTTGAGGTTTTTATGGCCTTTCCTTGAGAAGATTTGATTCAATATGTTCCTGAGGGGGAATGAGGCAGAGGCCTGTGGGTGACCCTCAAGGTGATACTTGAAATAAAACATTGGAAAGACTTTATAGAATTGTGTTCGCTTCCTACACCTTTAGATGCTGTGTCCTCTGTATTTTCATGGAATTTTGCTCCTCCTGCTGAGATGGCAAGATATATGTGTCCGTATACATCTTTGTGTGTGTGGAGTTAGCACCACTAAGACTTACGGATGGCAGAACTGCTTATTATTCATTTTTAATCCCAAAACATGACTCCAGGCCTACCACATGGTAGGCTGTCAACCAATCATTATGAAAATGTACTGAAATACCACATCTCAGAAGAAAAAACACTGGGCTGGAACTCAGGAGATGGAGCTTTGAAGTCCTACCTAACTCTCTCTTGGACAAATAAGGGAAACTCTCTAGATACCAGTTTACTCATGTATTAAATAAAGAAGCCATCCACATGATTTTTTTAAGTTCTAAATTCAAGAATTTACTCAAAAGTCAACTTCCAGAAGCTTCTCCGTACCTCATCACTACCCATCTGACTGCAATCTCTTCTCCTGTGTTCTCCACAAGACTCTTACTCAATGCTCTTGTTATACTGGATGATCGTTGTGTGGGTGGGTGTGTCTGTATGTGTATAATGTGCATGTGCCCTGCACTAATAAACTAGATAGTCTCTAACATATCACCAAAACCTGGCAGAGTGTCTAACAGACAACATTCCACAAATGATGGTGGAATGAACACATAAAAGAAAAAAATGGGGGGAAAAAATATCTGGAGATACATTTTTACAGTTGATGAGGAAATTCAAGAAGAAGTCAATCTATAAATAAAACCTAAGAAGTCCAGTGTACTGGTAGTAAAATACCAAATAAGGTCTGGCCTTTAGGACATGAATAACAATATATAAGATAAAGCAAATCTTAAATGACACAGCAGTTAAGAAACTTACAAACATTTTTTACTCCCCAAAGCCATGCATTAAAAAATTTTTAAATAGGACACACAATTAAGATTTGTCCAATGATATTCATAGCAGTTTTATTCATAGCTAGATACCGGAAATAGCACAAGTAGTCATCAAGAGGAGAATGGGTAAACAAATTTTGGCATATCCATCTAATAGAATACTACTCTTGAATAAAAATGAATCTACTACTGATTAAGAGAGAGTAGCTAAATCTCAAAAACATTTTCCTGAGTGAAACAAAATGTACACAAAATACTACACATGGTGTAACTACAATTATATGAAGTTCTAAAACAGACAAAATGAATCTACAGTTTAAAAAGGTTACTACAGTGATTTCCTCTTGGGGGATAGGGACCAATTGCCTGCAAAATGACAGAAGTCGGCTTTCAGGGGTGAGGCTGACATCCTATTTCTTGATAAGACTTGGGGTGACACAAGAATATGTGTATCATATGTATCATATAACACAACATGCATCAAATTGCATACTTTTTATGTGGGCATTTCACTCTATGGAAATACTTTCCTAGGAAAAAAAAAATGGAAATACTGAATTCTCTCATCAATTATATGTATCCTGAAGTGTGTAGGCATGAAATGTATTGAATTCTGCAGCCTACTTTGACATGCATCAAAAAAAAAGATGTATTGATAAATGAATAGAGGGATAGAGATTTAGAAAGATAGGTAATAAATCACATGTAAAATTTAGGTCGTGGGTATATGACTATACCACTTCTTCCAGCTTTTCTATAACATTTTTTTCCATTTAAATTATTTTTAAATTATTCTGTCAATTAAAATTGCTATTCAAAACAGGATTAGGTGTACTAAGCCTTCTCAGAGAGAAAGACTTTATCCTCTATCATGTTTCCTGTGATTATTCTCAGGTACATTTCAAGCTTTCAATTCTCTGGCCGTATAACAACAACAAAGGAGGTCCTGCAATATGAGGAAACACTTAAAAGTTTACTAATACTTGTAATTCCCTCATTTTCTTTTGCATTCATCCTAGAGGTCACTTTGTCCTAAAAATCTTGCCTGGCATCTGAACACTTCCTCCATTAAAGACAATGCCCTTACTAATAGGGAATCACAAGTTCCAATCAGGCAAAAGAAGCCTAAGTAAACTGATGATGGGAGGTAATTTTCCATGAGTCTCCTGTGTTTCTGAATGTTTTGGGAAGAATACATTAAATGTCCTTTATGGTACACAATCTTCTCAAATATGCTTATATTACAAAAAGCCTTGGATAACACAGGTAAAGTCTTCTTCTAGAACAAAAGAATAGTTTGTCTACAGCTCTAATACTGTCCCTCACTGTGGAACAAATGGCAGACATGCTTTCTGACTGTTATAAAACATTCAGGTTCCCCAAGCTAAGGGCTCTTCTTCTACAACATATCCCACTGTGTATCATCTAGTCCACTTCACTCTGTGGGAAGTGGGATTGAGGAAACAAAGGAAATGCTGTCATTCTGGCTACTGCTATTGCTGAGAGTAATAAACTTATTTTATCTCTCACCCAGGAGACTCCTGTCTTCAAAATGTCCATGAAAGTATGGCAGGCTCATGTGTTGGCTATAGGAAACATAATGCAATTTCAGAACCTTTATAGTCCTTCACTATTTTGCTGATGAAGATGGAAAGTTGACATAAAGGTATATTTCTGGTTGACCAAATTGTATGATCAACAAGGCAATAAAATAGTTGTCCAATTCAATGCTGAAAATGAAAAGGAACTGGGGAAGTAGTTGTCCTAGACTGAGATCTGGGAAGTGGTTCCAAGAGTTCACCTGCCTGAATGGTGGCCTGGATGTTGTTAATACTCCTCTGAGTAGGAGGATTTCCTCACCAACCAGGCAATCAGCTGCAGGTGTACCCCTTGCTAACAAGTAATACTAAAATTCATCATGATAGGAAAAAGTTTCACCCTCTTTCAGACAGAGGTTACAGAGACATGTACCTACGATGACCACTAAAAAAATAATAATAATGGAAACTACTTATGGGAAGAAACTAGGTGAATTTTTAGAATTATTGCTATTCTCTTTGGAGACAATGTGGCAGGAATCAATGATCATTAAGAATGCAACAGTTGGGCCATCCTAGGACTAAACATCTCTTGCACTCTATCACGCCAACTTTGTCAAAGATGACTGTAAAGTCTCAGAGATTTTGTAGTGAGTCCTGATTGCAATAACAAAACTTTGGCCTTCTCTGGGAGATTGCCCTGAGACTAATTCCCACAGGAAAACCTAGTGAGGCAACGACTAGCATTGAGGATCTTCATGCTCCATATTGGGTTTACAATCCAGAAGTTCACTGGAGAATGAGAAACTGACCCACAGTAATCTTCATAAGTTAGTATGATCAGCCCCACCCTGATAGGGAAAACTCCCTATCCTTTATTTTAAAACCAGGCTATAATTTAGATTAATAAAAATGTAGCAAGAAATAAGGTGGATTCCTTTTTAAAACAGGCTCCAAGGGGCACCCTGGGTGGCTCAGTTGGTTAAGTGTCCAACTTCAGATCAGGTCATGATCTCATGCTTCGTGGGTTCGAGCCCCACATCAAGCTCTGTGCTGACAGTTCAGAGCCTAGCCTGGAGCCTGCTTCAGATTCTGTCTCTCTCTCTCTGCCCTTTCCTGCTGTGCTCTCTCCAAAAAATAAATGAATAAACATTTAAAAAATGTTTTTAAAAGGCACCAATATGTGAGTCAAGCCTAAACCAACAAAAGGACATAGTACCCACAGCCTCAGACAGAAATCAATCTGCTAAGGAGTCCCAAAGCTGAAACAGATGATGTCAGGAATGATAACCTTGCCATTCAACATAGATTTTACATGGACTAAAATACTGGAAGTTTGGTTGAGCAACTTCTGTGCCACTTAAAAACAAAAGCATAAACCTTACTCTGTCTCCAGTAATTCCTGAGCTATTGCCAAGAGTCAATAAACTATTTGGTCTGCCACTTGGAAAACTATAGACTGGCACATTAAAGTTACTCCTCTTTGGGATAAAAATTCCAGAAACAAATCTTAGCTGATCAGATCATCTGGGTCATTCATGAAGCTACTTCCATTAAGGACCCATTGTCTGAAAAGATCAAATTGAAATAAGCATGTGATAGAAATTGCACCGGACAGACTGCCAAAAATGCTGCTGCCCACCATGGCAATGAATCTGCCATCACACACTGGGCACAAAGGACTGTTTTTCAAAAGATGCAGAGGTTACCACAGCATGCAACACTTGAGATTCATGTCAAAAGCTGACCAGTTTTTCCATGACAAATTGATTGTGTCACGCCTCTGATCACCTTTCTTTGGGCTATCAGTAGTTCCTTACCACTTGGGATGCCTATTCAGGTTACGGTCTTCCTCATCCAGTCTGATCTGTTGACTCTAGCCATACCAGTATGGCCCTTGAAAACAATCTGCTTAATATTTGTGGCTTTATGAATCATTTGCTGTCTAAAATGATGTCCTTTTTTTTTTTTTTTTTTTTTATCACAAAAGCTACCTGAAAATGGGCTGAGAGTACAGGTGTTCAGTGGACCTTCAACACTTCATACCGTTGAAAAGTTATCACTGAGCATTAGAAGAGCCCTCTCAAAAATAAAATCAACAAGATTTCTGACTCTATCTCCCTCACCTTTTCCTAGTCCACACATTTAATAAGATCGTTCAGTTACTCAACATGGCTGTCCCCAGAAAGGGATTGTCTCCTCTTGGTTGTGTCACCGAGAGAACCAATTATCAGGAAGAAGGTTGAGGTTTCTATACTTATATAAGGTATAAGGTTATATACACTTATATTAAAATCCAGGTTTCTGCCCTGACTACGCTTGGACATGATGTATTCGTTTTACTTGAAAGCATCCCCCAGGATGTCCAGTGGTAGCCCTGCCAGAAGGGAGTCTAGGAGATTCAAATATAATTCTAGTTTAGCCATATGTATTGTTTTACTGAATTGTCAATAATCCTAGACCAAAAGGACACTAATCACTTGGCTGACTATACAGCTCATCAAGACCTCCCAGCCCACATGGACAAAGGTAGAGGACACACTCGGTCTCCATTATAAGCTTTTTTTTTTTTTTTTAATGCCTTTGTCCCTCTTGCACTTGAATGTTCTGGAGCATAGGTCTAGGTGCCAATAACAGGATAAGTAGAAATAAGGTGAAGTTTTAGCTAACATGGGAAAAATTGATTTTGTGGCAGTGGAAGAAGATCAACAATGTAGTATGATAATAAGGCACCTGAGAAGGAGATACTTTAGATCCAGAGAGGTATAAATGATGGAATGGTGTTAATGACCATTTGTTTTTCAGGGCCACTCTGTCACCTTTTATAAGGACAATGCATTAGTGTTCCTCTCTCAAACCTAGAAGTCTTTTTTTTTTTTTTTTTTTTTTTTATTTCTAGGAGAGAGAGAGAGAGACAGCGTGAGCAGGGGAGGGTCAGAGAGAGAGGGAGACACAGACTCCGAAATAGGCTCCAGGCTCTGAGCTGGCAGTCAGCACAGAGCCCGACGCGGGGCTCGAACCCACGAACCGTGAGATCATGACCTAAGCGAAAGTCGGACGCTTAACCGACTAAGCCACCCAGGCGCCCCGACAAACCTAGGAGTCTTGGTCTACCATACCCACCAGATGCTCTAACGATAATTTGCCTTAAACTTACTGAGAAATCGATCAGAAGCAGCATAGGGAATGGCCCCAGCTTCTGTCCCCAAACATCAACACCTCCATTCGTATTGCCATTGCTCTGTCATTCCGTGAAGTGAACAACTACCACCTAGTTTGCAGCATAGACAGACAGGAAAAGTTGGAATGACTGCTCTCAAGCAGTCTCCTCAAAGATCGTGAAGAGACGTAATTATTTTAAGTGAATCGGGAATCTTAAAATTTACTAGCCAGCAAGGAGCATGCAGGTACCATCAGCCTGTGTTGCTTAACTAATATAAGGTCCCATTTGGTATCTCCAACAATTGTAAATACTATTTTCTTTCCAAAGGCACTATGTATACCTTAAGGACTGTACTTCTTGTGCAGAATCTAGGTATTAACTTCTCTCCTAAAAACATGGTGGCTTGATTTTGTACCCTAGGAGTGGTTGTAAGTGGTCATAATTCACTTATGTATGGAACTAGCCCCAATATATTATTAACACCTTGGCAACTGCAAGGATTTTAAAAATGAGACTATTTGTTGGTTATTTAGAGGTTTCCAAAGGGATAACTGATGCTACTCACATTCACCCTAAAGCCAGTTATTCAATTAGAAAACATGGTATGAAATTTGTCTCTGACTTTAGCTGAAATAATGAATGACACTATCTCAGTCCCTGATGACATTCATGTCAACATCAACTCACTATTCAAACATTATTATGGATGATATAATTGGCCTAAACTCCACCCTTGAGGGCCAAGTCAAAGTCTGTACAGTCACTCATCTATTCTGTGGTATATGGATTGTCATCATTCTAGATAAAAAAAAAAAAAAATAGTAATCATTTGGTTGAATATACTGCTCACCAAGTTCCCCTTCCCTGGTCATGTAGACAAAAGTGGGAGATTTACTGGATCCCAAAAATTTTCGAAAATGTCAATGACTCTCTTCCACATGAATCTTATGAAGGAAAGATCTCAGTGCCAATGGAAAGGTCTCTGTCTGAGTGGAAACGTCAATACAAGGACTTAAAGAGAAAGCTGCCTGGCTTTCTAAGACGGACCCTCATGGTTTATGGGATTTAGTCAACTAGTTGGATCTGGGACCCTGGGTATGTTTGAAGTTAATAATGAAGGTTCATCTCATTTTGCTGTTTGGTGTTCTAACAGTAGTAGCTTTATTTAAGAGCTATTTCAGTAAAATGACCAGATTTAAATACGGCCTTGGTCAATCAGATTAAACAGAGTGGTTGACAGAGTGCTATATAAATGGGAAAACTGATCAGGTGGTATAGAAATGAGATTTGGAGGGACACCTGGGTGGCTCAGTTGTTTAAGCATATGACTTTGGCTCAGGTTATGATCTCATGGTTCATGAGTTCGAGCCCAGCGTTGGGCTCTGTGCTGACAGTTCAGAGCCTGGAGCCTGTTTCGTATTCTGTGTCTCCATCATTTTCTGCCCCTCCCCAACTCATGCATGCTCTCATTCACACTCACATTCTCTCTCCCTCTCTCAAAAATAAATAAACATTAAAAATGTTTTGAAGGAAAAAGGAAATGAGGTTTGAATATTTTGGGGAGACAATTCTCCATGGTTCTTTTGGATTTCTTTACATCTTATGAGCAAGACAGTGGTTTTGTTTTATTCAAGATTATCTCTTTCAGGATCTTGGTATAGAAAGCAGCCTTGGAAGTTAAAGACACTGCATTTTTCCAGAGCAAATGGCAGGAAATAGTGTCTCCCTCTGGAGCAATGAACACAGATACTACCTGTCTAGAACAATAACAACTCTCTCTGGAGCAAAGGATAGGTATGCTAACTGCACATTCTAAAAGAGCCAAGTTCCCAAAACTTAGACTTCCTTTGCTGTAATGCAAGCCACTGAGTGTGCAAGTGACATTTGTTCCTATTCACATAGCCCTGAGGAAAGTGGGATTTGGGGAACTGGTATAAATGCTGATATCCTAAACTAGTGGTTCTGCTGTGAGTGCTGAGCAGTCCTTTGTTTCTGACCAGGAGTCTCGGGTCTTCTAAACTGTCCATGAAACGGTGGCAGGCTTATTCATTTTCTTCCAAGTAGAGTAACATCTCACTTCTTGACACTAACGGCACATTTGTTATTCTATAGCAATAGCATCCTTCCTAAAGTACCACATTGAAAAAAAAAAAGTTAAATAATCATTAGTAGAAAGGGAATATGGCTTATTCATCTTATTTTTAAATGATACCTTGTAGTATATTTACATATTTAAATTAGGAAAGTAAAAGGAAATAGTGACTAAAACATTCTTAATAAATGTCATCTTTTGTCACTTGTCCTTCCCGCTGAAAATTATTTGAGACACGTTTTCTTTCCTCTGTTTCATTCTATCTTCGGTGCTGAGTGGGTAAGCTGCTAACTTCTCATATTTTAGGTCAATGGTGAAGAATGTCAACAAAATGTGTTTACAAGCAATATGTAAGGCTTAATGATGTTAATCTGTTTGAACACCATAATAATTTCAAACCTGACAAGTGTGATGGCATCTGATAAAGTACCTTTAATAACTCAACAGCTTATATAACTTTTACCTTTTCTATGTGAAAAAGCTTTGTGACCCAATTTCCAAAAAAAGTATGAGTAAGATCTTGTATTAACCTAAAACTTTTAAGACTAGAAAAGAATACATTATCTTTGTGAAAATTCAAAACTTACAAAAATATACTATTTCAAAAACTAAAGAGTCCAATTAGTTTAAGAGTCCCACAAAGCAACCACTGTTAATAGCTTGATATGCAAAGACTAACGTAAGTGAGTATTTAATAACTGTGATAGTCGATGTGTTATTTTTACTTTACTTATCTTGGACTACTGACAGATATGTCAATCTTCATAGCTGTATAGTTGTACACTGTCCCATTACTTTGTATATGGAAATTCCTTATCTATTCCTTATTCATGGTGTGTAGTGCATAAGGTTGTTTCTGCTTTGTTAACCAGAAAGAAAAAACAACACTGCGGTGATTATTCTTATGTTTATATCCTTGTGTATTTCTAGGAATATTGCTGTTGGATAACTAACCGTGGAGAAAGAGCCAGAACAAAGGACAGTGTTGCATGAATGCTACTATTAGGTTAACAAGGCCCCTCATTAATAAATCCACAGAAATACCAGCTTACAATTCTGCTCTTACCTTTGTTGCCAAGGATTTGAGTTTTCCCAGTAGTGACTGTTTATTGGAATATACAACTTCTTCCTCATTATCTTCTCCTTCCATGATAGCACAACTGTCTGCAGCTGGGAGTTCACACTCTTTTGAGTTAGTTGTCATCACTAACTTGGAATATTTGTACTCCAGTCTAAGTAGTGATAAATAAAGTGGCTGATTAGTATAAATTAATACTTATTTTAGGTGGTCATACAACAGCTCAATAAATGAGCTTGTAGTATAGTTGCTATACTGCTGACAAATTTCCCTCGCCTGTAGCTAAAGCACTACATGTTCTCATTTACTTACTATCCATGCACAAATCTTTTCCAGGATTTCAGAGAATAATGAAAATAATGGCGGTACAGTTTACTTTATCAATTAACTTACATTGGTCAAATTGTTCAATTATGAATAACTTTTGAAAAACAGGGAGAAACCTGTTTTCAGAAAAGTCTGAATACATTTTCTTAATGTATAAATATTTGGAAGCTAACTCACTATATAATTTTCCAAATTTAGTTCATATTGATGAGAATACCATACACGTAAGTGATTTGGTCTTTATTGTTTCTCTATACAGCTCCTTCTTTTCCATTTACTACCTCAGATATTGTGCCTTGAGATATTACAATATAGACTTTTCACAGCCCCGCTGACATATAAACCTTTTTGGAAGAGTCTAATCTCCTAACGGCTCAATATACATTCAGGAAATAGACTCAATATTCAACTCTAGATTCTTGGAGTTTTAGAGTAACTAGAGGTCATATCTGCCTATAAACTTGGTCTATTTCTCTGCACTATCTTTCCATAAGAAACTGAAAAAGAAAACAGTGGAGTAAGAAGACACATGTTGTCATGAAAAGAAAAATAGAGGCAAAGAGAGAAAACTTGACTTCTGATCTCAGCTCTGCTCCCATCTACCTGGGTAAAACAGAGCCTCCATTGCTCTCTGTTTTATAACAGATAGGTCTAATTCAATAACCTCTAACATTCTTATTAATATCAGAATAATGAGCATTTACTTTTCTTTTCTTAAAGGCCTTTCCTATAACTCCTTCACTAGGAGAAATTTCTTGTCTCTCTGAAAAAAACTATTGGATGTAACCATAATTAGGTCTAAAATTTTCACCACAAGAGATCTTTCAGTTCTTACACGGTCACTCCAATGAGGTTACTTACTTCCGATTCTTCTTCCAGAAGTAGCAAGTTAGAGCCACCAGCAAAACTGCAGTGAAAGCTCCCACACCTGCTCCCACTTTCAGCCAGAAGTCAACAGTTTCACAGGTGGACAACTTTTTCTCAGGCAAAGAAATTCCTTTAATGCACCACTTAGGTTCATTCCATACATATAAGGTTTCCTTTAAAAACACACATAGACAGACAGATGACATGTGAAATAAGATTCAGAAGGAGAAGGGTTCTGTTTTTTATTCATAGTAAGTACAGAGTATCATTCAGCACTCAGCTAACAGAAGCTCCAGAAAGAGAACAGAGACAGAGAATGAATAAGGAAATAATGAACAAAAATACAACAAAACCAAAGAAAAACATGGGTCACCAGATCAGAAGGCTTGGTACATGGTGAGGAGGTGGAATAAGAATGACTCTACTTAGACACACCATTTGGGCTTTTTTCCTCAAACTTCTTATGATTGTTGACTTCTTAGTCATCTTTTTAAATGACAACATAGGTCTAATACAGGTAACTGGAATCGCTTTCAACCACCTATGATATCTATCCAGTTCCTCCAACAAGCATCTCCCCTGGGAAGAGCAAACTCTGGATCCAGGACATGTAGGTGCACCAGGCCTGCCAGGCTTTGGTCACTGGTGTTGGGGCAGTTACACAGACTACACCCTTATTTCCCATGCATTATTCTGGTGCCCCTCCCACAGTAGGTCCTTATTCTTATCCTCCCAAAGGAGATGACTCACTGTTGTTAAGGCAATGTTTTTCAAACTGCAAGCTGCAATCAACTAGTGAAAAATAAAATATACTAAATATCAACCAGGAATTTTTTTAATGAATAGATCAAATAACACTAACCAGAGCCAAAATTAGAGTACAGTGCATGCTTCCTTTTATATTTCAATGAATACAATGACCAGTAGCAATCTGCATGATGATTATATCCATTGACATTAAATGACATGGAACACTCAATGTTTTGACCACTGTGTCTGACTAAATATTCTGGTGTTTGATGGTCACTTGAACAACACCCTAACAGAAGGACAACACCATGATGTGTAATTTTATTGTACCTGGACATAGGAGAATCATATTTACTTCAAGGAAAAGTTTCATCCAAGTTACAGATAAAAATTCCCAGCAAGTTTTTTAGAAAGAAAGTCAGTAATTGAAAATTTTTTACTGATGATAACTGTAACATTTTCATTAAGTTTAGTGTAAATAAACTACATTTAAAATAGGTCACATTTCATCCAGATGGCCAGCAAACACATGAAACGATGCTCAGCATCCCTCCTCATCAGGGAAATACAAATCAAAACCACACTGAGATACCACCTCACGCCAGTCACAGTGGCTAAAATGAGCAAATCGGAGAACTCTAGACGCTGGCGAGGATGTGGAGAAACGGGCACCCTCCTGCACTGTTGGTGGGAATATAAACTGGTACAACCCCTCTGGAAAACAGTGTGGAGGTTCCTAAGGAAACCAACAGTAGAACTCCCCTATGACCCAGCAATAGCACTGCTAGGAATCTACCCAAGGGATACAGAAATGCTGATGCATAGGGGCACATGTACCCCAATGTTCATAGCAGCACTCTCCACAATAGCTAAAACATGGAAAGAGCCTGTGTCCATCAATGGACGAATGGATCAAGAAGATGTGGTTTATCTATACCATGGAATACGACATGGCAATGAGAAACAATGAAATCTGGCCATGTGTAGCAACATGGATGGACCTTGAGGGTGTTATGCTTAGCGAAATAAGTCAGGCAGAGAAGGACAAATATCATATGTTTGCACGTATAGGAGGATTAGGAGGAACTTAACTGAGGAACAAGGGGGAGAAGAAGAGGGGAAATGGTGGGGGAAAGGGAGAGAGGCAAACCATGAGAGACTCTTGAATGCTGACAAAAACTGAGGACTGATGGATGGGGGGGGCGGATGGGCATGGAGAAGGACACTTGTGGGGATGAGCACTGGGTGTTATGGGGAAACTAATTTGACAATAAACTATTTGTAATAATAATAATAATAATAATAATAAAATAAAATAAAATAAAACCCCCCCAAAAAAATAAAATAGGTCACATTATTTTTATAAGATGATGAGGTGAGAAATGAGGACATGTTCAAATTCAAATGCTGCATCTCTAAGTGTACATAATGACAATAAAAAGAAACATGTTAACTCTAGTCAGTCAATGATGACTTCATTTGAAGTGCAATCTAACAAAAAATTTTCCCAGTGAAAATGGTAAAGCTCTAATGTCCAGTGATAGTCTTATAGTCTTATAGCCAAAATGTTAAAATTTCAATTTAAAAGATCCTTGTAAACCCAGAATACTTTGCAATAAGCTCCCCAAATTGTTAAAGAAAAAAAAAGGTCAAGCTACTGGCACAATTTCTCAGTCATCTGTAACTATGAATTAGATGCCTTATCCCTTCATTCGATCACCTCACTGGCAAAGGAGAAAATGGCTGACACTGCAGCTGAAGAATTTATTCTCCCAGCATGCTGGGATATTTTGCAAACAGGGTGAGATAAATTTAATGATAAATTTAAAAATATCCCTCTTAGTGATAACACAGTATCTCTTCAAATCTTTATTACTGCATGACATTTGGAAGTAAGGCTTACTACATACTGAGAAGCTGGTATAGATTTCTAAGATCCAATTTGATAAGAGCACTTTTCTCCTAAGTTGTGTGGCTCTCATAGTTTACAACAGCTCAACGTGGAAGACTTGCTGCAGTGTGTAAATGTAACTTCAAACACATCTGGATTAGATATATTTACAGAATTGGGAACATATGCTCTCAGTCAATACAGAGTAAAAAACTGTAAAGGATGGAGCAGGAAATGGGACAGAAACACAGTGCAGTTATTAAAAACTGAAATGATACCCACAGTTATTAAAAACTGAAATGCAATCACTGGTTTTTTTTTTCTATCATAAGGCTTTTGCCATCCAAAGAAATCCACCCTTGCTCATGAACACACCGTAGTTCCCACCTTATCTGCACTTTCACTTTCTGGGGGTTCACTTAGGAAGCAGATGATCCTCCTGAAGATCAGAACATCAATCATAGCCAAACGCGACATCATAATGCCTACGTCATTCACCTCACTTCATTTCCTCACCCAGGCATTTTATCATCTCACCTCATCACAAGGAGGGTGAGCACAGTACAGTAAGGTATTTTGAGAAAGAGACCACATTCACTTAACTTTTATTACTGCAGATTGTTACCTCTTACTGTGCCTAATTTATAAATTAAATTTAATCATAGGCATGTGTGTACGTATAAGGAAAAACAAGGTTTATATAGTGTTCAGTGCCATCCATGGTTTCAAGCATTCACGGCGGGCGGGGTGGGCACTTACTCCTCATGGGGGAGGATGGCACTACCATAATGGGAAACAGGGAGAGCTGTCATTAGTATCATATAAAGCTCACTGAAGAGCAGACTTTTTAAAATATTTTATTCAGAGGCTGGAAGTAAATACCCACTTCTAGGGCAGACCCATTTGTTTTACGGTCGCAATGGAATATGCTAAGTAAGGTGCATGAGCTTAAGAGTGGCATTTATATTTTTCTAATTGAAGCCCAATCTCCTTTGGCAAATATATTCAAAATTGATATCTAAGTGTAACAGAAAGGTATATTTAACTAATTTTGGTATTTCTCAAGTTAAATTTGGAATTTGGGGAGGGAAATCATATATTTCAGTATGACGAACACATGAAGTGTTCCAAAAGATTATTTCAGGACAAAAATATCAAAAAAGAATAACCTTGCAACTATCTGTTCCTAACATTCTTATAGCATGCGGAGCAGAAGTTTTTCTTTCAATAAGGAGAGTTTGAATGAAATTAGAGAAACTGTTGCAACCTCATGGTCTTAAACTTCTAATCATTACTTTTCAGAAGAGAAATGTTGAATATTAAAGAATAGTTAGATAAAAGGTCATCCAACTGTTCAAAGCCCTGGAGTTGAACTTGGTGGCCAAAGAAGGAAAGGCATTTGTTTTTTATTTATTCTTTAAAAATGAAGTGTATCATCATTTTGGAGGAACGGTAAAGAAGAATTTCCACTGTGAGACATCAAAAGTGTATCATCATTATTATGAAGACTAAAAAGAAACCATTTTTTTGTAAGCCAAGAACTTTCATTCTTGACCCACTTAAAAACGTTCAAAGAAACTGGCTTAACACTGTCCTAGATGTGTGAGCAGCACAGCATCTGTGTGCTCAGACTGTAACCAGCTATCCAGAGGTAAGCACCCTTGATGAATTAAATAAAACATTCCTAATTTTTGTTTTAGTGTCCATTTGGGAACTTTTCCTGTTCTGTATTGAATTATTTAATGAAAACACATTTTAGATTAAGTTTATGCTTAGACTTTATCATAAAATATGAAAATAAGTACTGTTCCATGAAATTTCATTTCACTTTTAGGCATCCTGCTAAGGGTCTGAGTTGGTGTTTGTGTATGACGTTTGCTGTACAATGTATTTCTTACTGCAGGTTCACTGCCTGAATTAAGGTTTGAAAACTCCCTAGAGGTGACCACTAGTGCTGCTAATACTCTGAGTGTGGGAGATCAGGTAGAGCATTCTGATTTCTTTTTGCACTCCTGCCCTCCAACCCGTCAGTGACACGCTCCTCCAGGCGTTTCTGGACCATACAGCACTCACTCCCGATCCCCTCACGCGGTGAGCACTCCAGCATGTCCCCCACTCCAGGTGACCTGAGCAACAGTCCTAGCCCATCTGCATTCCAGGTTTTTCAGAGATCCCATTAGAATCTGATTCTCGGATGCCAATTCCCCAGTAAGGTTACCACCACTAGCAGTGATTATCATTTGTGTGTTTTTTATTGTCAGTTCAATGGACTTCAGAGAAGGGGTAAGTCATCTCGAGGGAGGAAAAGCTTGTTTTTCATATGATATTACTCAAAGCTAGTGCAGGGAAATAAGCAGGCTCAAACACCTCTAGTAGAAGTGCAAAATGATACAATGAGAGGATGTTAGTAATATGCATCAAGAATCTTAAAAATGTCCATCCCCTTAGATCCAATTAATCTCTTTCTTGTAATAAAGTCTAAGGAAAAATCAAATGTCCAACAAGGGTATTCATTACAGAGTTATTTACAAAAAGACTGTTTTCAATTTTTTCTCAAATATCCAACAGGGCTTTTTATTAACTCCCAAATTTTATCTATAATAGAATATTTGTCAGTCACTAAAAATAGTGTTTTCAAAAAATTTAATGACAAGAGAAATACACTAAATGTAAAAAGGAAATAAAAATATAGAGGAAAATTCCAACTTTAGTTTAAAAAAGAAATAAGCAAAGAAATGATTGCAGAGAAATCACAGAGAAGAATCTTGATTGTATGATATGTGTACATGTTTTACTCTTTAGATAAGCTTCTTATAGTGAATCAATTATACTATCCCTGTCTCCATTATACCTATAACTGCATTATATAAATCACATCTTGGTTTAATGATATCTTTATAATCCAGATAAACATCCATAGCCTACAACTCCCTTGAACAATTTATTTTTCCTGACGCCACTGCATACCATCAGCTACCCTGGCATGTGGGAATTTACCTACTAAATTTGATTTTAAACGCATATTAATGTAACATTAAGTTAACCACAAGCTTTAGCCATGGTTCTGAACCTGAGTTTCTATGATCTACGTGATGTCAGACTAATCTATTTTTCTTCAATCACATAGCTCTGTTTGACAGATTTGACACTTACCTGAAATCCTCTCTTACAGGCTCCCTCAATCTCATGGAAGTCATGCTCTGTGCACAGAGGGCAAGCTTCCGCACTCTCCCACAGAAAATAGAATGTGCACCCATCACAGGTGCCTGCTGGGCACTTGCTGAAATAAAAAAATGAAATGACAGATCTCATAACACATTCAACCAAGTCCAATTAACATTTGAGTGCCTACTGAATAGTGGAAAGCAATGTGTGGGTGTAAAACCGCAACGTCACACCTACTAGGATAGCTATAATCAAAAAGATAATAACGAGTTGCAAGAAAGTTAAGAAATTAGAACCTTCATACACTGCTAATGGGACTGTAAAGAGGGACAAGTGTTTTGTAAGAAGGCGACAGTTCCCCAGACCATTACAAAGAGTTACCCCATGACCCAGTAATTATACTTCTACATAAAAATCCCAGAGAAATAAAAACAGATATCCACACAAAAACTTGTATGTGAATGTTCACAGCAGCATTACTCTAAACAGCCCAGAGGTGGAAACAACTCAAATGTCCTTCAGCAGATGAAGATACCACAAATGTGATATAACCCTTCTATGGACTATTACTAGGCCATAAACAGGAACGCAGAACTGATATACACACTAACTTGGATGAACCTCAAAAATATACTAAGTAAAAGAAGCCAATCAAAAAGTCTATATATTTGGGGCACTTGAGTGGGTCAGTTTAGTGTCTGACTCCTAATTTCGGCTCAGGTCATGATCTCATGGTTCATTAGTTCAAGCCTTTCATAGAGCCCTGCATCAAGCTCCCTGATGATAGTGTGGAGCCTGCTTAAGATTCTCTCTCTCTCTCTCTCTCTCTCTCTCTCTCTCTCCCTCTCTCCCTCTCCCTCTCCCTCTTTCTGTCCCTCTCCTGCTTGCTCTCTCCTCAAAATAAATAAGCTTTAAAAAAAATCTATGTATTAAATGATGTTATTTTTATGAAAGTCCAAAGTAAGAAAATCCATAGAAACACTAAGTTAGTGGTAAGCTTGGACTCTGGGAGGGAGCTATGGTAAAGAGAAGCAATACCTAAAGGGTATAGGTCTTTTTAAGGTGATGAAAGAGCTCTAAAAATGACTGTAGTGATGCTTCCATATATCTATGAATATACTAATAACCACTGCCTTGTCTGTTTTAAATGGGCAAACTGTGTGGCATAAGAATTTTGTCTCTATAAAGCTATTTTTTTTTTAAATTTAAAGACAGAGATAATGACAAAAAAAGCTGTAGGAAGACTTCTGGGTGGAAGGCATGTGTAAGACAAGCCTAGAATATGGAGTAAGAGTTAGCCAGAAGAGAAAGGAAGAAAGTAAAGGAATACCTGCCAGAGGGATGAAATGGTAAACGAATTAGAAGGGAATTGAAAGCTGGTCATGATCACAACAGCTTCAGGAGCAAGCAGTGAGTGGGCGCTGGGCATACAGGTGAGAACTAGGTGGCAGATGGAGATGCCATTTCTTTTTGAAGTAATGTATTTAGGCAAAGGTTTCAGGGAACAGAATGATGAACAAGACCATGGTCTCAACAGTGTGGTGGGACGGAGGGGTGGGGAAGCAGGCGGGACATGAAAACAAAATTGCCTGCAGTGAAAAGACAAACAAAACAACTGTCAGGTCGACACACAGCCGAGGGATGGAAATGACTGTGCAGTCCAGGCTTGCCTCAGCCTGATGATGACTTCTTTCAGGAGGTAGTTACCATCACTACCCAGTGAGGACAGAGGGGCCATAGACACAGGTGCGGGATCGCACCAGGCAGGGCCAGAATGGAGACCTTTCAAAACCCTGCTTTCTGGTGGTTGGGTCCATTATGTCAACTTGCCTCTTTCCTTTTAGGGACAGATGAACACAGCATGGATAAAAATTAAATTTCTCCTACTGTGTAGATAATCCTTAGTGACTGAAGCAAGAAGTTATTTGGAAAGGTTCTGGTGGGAATGGCTGTTTTCTTCATGAATTCATTAAAATGAGAAGAATATTATTCCCTTCATTTGTCTACTATACTTCCCTTATATTAAGTGTGTAAATTCAGGGAAGTATCCTGAAAACCTCCTTTAGACCTTAGTTGCTGCTGAGTACAGGTGTCCTGAAACATTGAGGGCAAAGATAGACACACAATCATAGGGAAAACCCCAAAATACCCCCATTTAAGTTTTAACTTCCTATGCCTTTCTGATGATATGCAGTCCAAAACTATAATTTTTTGTCTACCAGCCAAGTAAAATTTCATACCCTTGGTATATATTGTCAGGGTACCCTACAATATGAACACTGACACGAAAGTCTACAATGCCTAAAAAACTGACTACATTTTTAGAGGCCTGTTCTTCCAAATGCTTGTGTGCTGTAGCCCAAGTAAACATGGGTGAGGTGTAAATAAAAGCACAGTTCTGTGTAATGTGCTTCAGAAACAGAGGCCTGGTACTATGAGACCTAAGAACAGTGACAAATGGGGACTCTTGGAAAAATGGCTTGACTCTACTTGCCTTGATTTGTTTGTAGAAAGGAGTAAAGTATATTAAGACCAAGAAACAAAAAGAGATTTAAGAAAAAGGGTAAGGACAAAAGTCGAAAATCATGCCACTTAAAAAATGATCCCTACTTCCCATCAGTAAAACTAACTCAAAATTGTACTTCTGAAAAAAACTGAGTAACCAATTAGAAATGTTTTTCAAGAACACAATGATTATTTGCATAACAATGAATTGAAACTTTAAAGGTAATTAACTTTTTGATCACTTAGCAAAAATTACCGATACACTTTCCTGCTCAATTCTCTCCTTCCCAAATTATTATGTTTTATCTTTTCAACACAGGGACATTTTTAATGATGGTGAGGGCTGTTTATCTTGGGAAAATAAAAAAGTCTGGTAATATTTGAGAAAAAAACTGAATAAAAAAAGAAAAAGGCGAAAATTAATGAAAGTTGCAAAAAGCTCTGGAGAGAAAACTTGGGTTACAGTTGTGGCTGGACTTGCAAGTGATTTTGTGTTTTTCCACAAGTGATTCAGCCCCTCCCCATGCTGTTTCATATCTGTAATTTATCAGAAATGAAATGTCTGTTTCACTGCCTTTATCGGGTGGTTATAAAGGACAAAATGAGAGAACAATTTGGGAAAGTTTAAAGTACTGCAAAATATAAAAGATTCTTAACAATTCACATCACTTTCTATAGAACTGGGAGAAGTACAGAATTGGGGGAAAAAATCAAGACATTGATATAACTCATAAAGCTGCCATTAGCTGTCAAAATATGGCAATGATTCAGTGCCTTTCCCCAGCAGACTTCACTTTTTAAAATATACTCTTAGGTTAAAAGCAGTTTAGTTTAGAATCAATTCTTCAATTCTTTTAACCCAACGAATCATTGACAATGCAGAACATCCAAATTTGATTCTTTGTTATAAACGTTAAGTTTCACAGTTTGAAGCAGGCATTCCCTGTTAGAAGACAAAGATGTAGGAAGCAGTACTAATTTCAATAGTTCTTTTATATAAAATGAAATTAGAAAAAAAAAGATGCAAGAGAAAAAAACAAAAAAAATATTTTCTTCTACTAAGAACAAAAAGCAAGAGTAAGATAGACAAACACTTTATTGCCAAGGGTGTGAAACTTGTTTCCCTCTGATGACCTGTGTCACCACCATCTCCACCCCTTCCCCCCTGGCTTTTTAAAGGTCTCACTAATTGTGCTTCTTTTATAATTTTTGATCCACAAGATCACCATTGAAACCAGCGAGCAGATGTCTAAAAAGCCAGTACGTAGTCATAGGAAGTTGGGGTGCACAAAGCTACAGCTCCATAAGATGACCGAGGGCCATGAATTCTAGGTACAGAAACCACCACTGACTCAAAGGACAACCAGGTGCACCCTAATTTGGTTTTACTGTTCAATGAGGAAGACTTTCCAGTTTCCTTATTTTGCTTCTGGGACTGCCTTACCAATACAGACAGCACTGGCCATGTTTAAGAATCCAGATGAATCTTTTTTTAAGTAAGTGATATCTTGGATTCTAAAACTGGATACATTTTCTGGGGGGGAAAGTGGACTGAGTTATGAGTTATCAGGGTCCTCTAAATGAATCATCTTACCTAAAGCAGGGTCTATTTGGTTCATACTACTAATTCATGGACAATAATCCTACTTTCTTATGAACTATTACAACCCAATACTCAACCTATTGCTAATTATTTCGACAGCTGATAAGGCAGTATAAACTTCTGTAGGTTTTGCCTACACTTTATTCAAATTCCAAAGTTAAAATAAAGTCATGTAGGCGGTCAGTATGCTTCTATCCCTCTGGAGTGGGTCTCAGGAGATGGGGGGAAAGGCCATCACCTTATATGCCCAGAACTTTTCTCATTTGGTGTCAGAGCACTACTGTTAATCTGACACCACTTTCATATTAGGCTTTCTGGGTTTCATGGGGTTCCCCAATCTTGGAGTTCACAGACTGGCATCCTCTGGCATTGGTGATACTCACTGCCAGTAATCCCTTCGTCTTTGACTTCTGAGAAAGCTCAACCTTTCTCTGCTGAGAATGTCAGTGGGCAGAAAGCCTTCTTGTGTGGGGTCCATAAAATAGCTTTTGATCTTGCTCCAATATTGTTTGCCCTGAGGCTGAAGAGTATAAATCACTTATGACTGAGTTTGAACGTAAGATATTTTTTTTGACCCATACCTCTTAGATCCAGGGATATAAAATTCTACCAGTCTCTTGCAAAAACCTCCCTTTTTACAGATTCTCCCCTGGGTTAATTACCAAAAGCCAGAATCTGACCAAGATATGTACAAACTACATGAGCTGACACTCCCCAGTCCCTTTTACCCTCAGGCTCTACAAAGTCTGTCAAAGTTTTGTCATCCTTATTTCAAAATGAATCCTTCAACGTTATGACTGTTTTGTGATATTTTTATGTGACATCTTAAGATTACTCATTAGTGTTTAATCATATAATTTTTAACAATTCTGCATTAGAATTTTTCCATTTCTTAATAATAATGGGTTTTTACTTGTGTTTATAGTGCTTTTATATTCCTCCTCATTTCCAATTGTTCTAAGAACATATTTGGTTTTAAATTTTTAAATTCTATTATCTTTTAAATCTAACTTGTACAGATTTAGATATCTATTATCTGACTATAACTAGTTCAGAGGAAAAAGAAAACAAAGAACTCCTTTAACCAATCATTCTCTGGCTCTTACCAACTTAAAATGGATAGACATTTTAGATTCAACAGACCTCCCCCAAAAGCCAAAGAAGATACTATACTAGTATCTTATAGATCCAAAGATTTCGATAGAGAAACTCTAAATCAGAGCCTGTGGAATAAAGCCTTAGCATGTTCAACCTCTGAATGCCTTCAGGACAGATCTCTGAAGCATCCTATTTGTGAGATACAATATTCTCAGAGGCTATGCTTTTTTTTTTTTTTTTAATGGGCAGCAGCCCCTCTCCACTTGGGCCTAAGCCACCCACTAGCTTGACTCCATCTCTGAGGCTGAGGCTACACTCAATAATGAAAATGAACCTGGAATTTGAAGGAGGTTTCAGCAAAACAGTTTTAGACAGATTTATAAATGACCTAAGCAGTTAAATATACTTATAAGTTGAGAGAAAGAGAAAGAGAGAGCATGATGTTTTCTTCTAACTCATACCATTACTAAAGATGATCTTGTTGGAGAGAGGATGACTCATTTTAAACAAGGCACCAATAACCTGCAGATCAAATGAGTTTTCCCCTGGATAAATGTGATATTTGCCTCTCTGCCTAGTGTGTTTCTTTGCAAATCTCTACCTGTGAAGAACTGGAGGGGAAAAAAAAGGGGGGGGGGGCAAGATAAAAATATGATGGTAAGCAAAGAATGAGACACAGTCAGGACAACATTCCACCGGACTGTGCCAACACAGTTATACAACCTGGGTCCTCAGTGTTTCCTACTGTGTGAAGAGAACAGGTCTGACTGAGAGACCTCTAGGGTGCTATGACATCTCCATTATCAGAGTAAAAATGATTCCTTTTATCCATTTTCTAATAATGCTTTTTCAAAGCCTTTCCATTAATAGAAATTTCTCACATATTTGAAAGAACACCTCAGATACAATGCTTGGGTCTAAAGTTTTCCTAAGTGAAAGGAGAACTTCCAGTTTTTCCAACCACCTCAATCATGACTGGAGGTTGGCAAGGTTTCTTAGGTAGAGGCTGGAGGGGGATCTATTTCGGGATATCAGCAGTCTATTTTGTTACAAATTCATTTCCTGGCCAAGATACAAACTGCACCAGATAATCCCAAAAGTCCAGTCTGGCTCTCAGACTGCATCTGCCACAGACATCAGGCTGCTAAGTTTTTATCTAAAATGTCTCACACCTTCCAGACACTTTGTAGAATTAGAAACCAATTGCATTTGCCAGGCCAAACAGACAGGTTGTAGTTTTCCAATTGCAGATTTGTAGGCAGCCCTGATGATTTGTTGTTCCCTCTAAATTTCAGATGAGATACATAGAGAACACACACTGCCTATTTTTCTCCTGCCCCATCGACTCTCTGTTAAGACATTCTCATTTTCCCAGGTCACCAAGATGCAGAGCCCCAACCAACATCTCTACCACTCAAGTCTCCTTTCTCTGGTTTACCAAGATTCTTGGCCAAGAGAGGAGAAATCCCTCTTGGGGTGGCATCCCTTCCAAATTGTGAAACTCTGCTTCCTGAGATTTCTGGGTCACAGCATATGAGATTTTTTCAAGGCAAGTGCCTGGTTAGCACCTTGTCTCTCTTCTGAAGATCTTAAAGCTCCCCCAATAAAAGTGCAGAGTAAATCCTCTTCAAAAGTAGCCTAAGAAACTGGGCTCTGTTAGCATTTCCTTACTCTTAGTAGGAAATCTTTATTCAGCTATTTATTTCAGGATTAAAAAATTTCTATTTATTTCGGGATAAGCTGCTGTTTCTCGTGTTCTGATCCCAGAGCTCCCCCTTGTGCCCTAATGGGAAACTGATTCAAGAAAGAACTAAAAGTTAACACACTTAGGTTGTGGGGTTCAAGCAGTTTCCTGGAGCAGTGGTCCTCAAACCTCAATGTGCATGATAATTATATCAAGTTTTATCAGATATGGGTGAAGGATTACCCTTTATAGTAATATATTTTAAATGAGCTTTTTCGAAAACTAAAACGCAGAAAAAAGTTTGAGAATTTGTCTCAGTGTGTTAAGATTAGTAATTCCTAAATTTTAATATGCTTAGGAATTGTCTTGCAGATTTTCTTTTAGGATTTTGTTTTTAAGTAATCTCTACACCCAATGTGGGGCTCAAACCCCAAACCCCAAGATCAAGAGTTGCATGCTCCTCTGACTGAGCCAGTCAGGCACTCCTAAACTATCCTGTGTTTAAAAAATATATATTTCT
Organism: Hyaena hyaena; assembly: GCF_003009895.1. Classification (NCBI taxonomy): domain Eukaryota; kingdom Metazoa; phylum Chordata; class Mammalia; order Carnivora; family Hyaenidae; genus Hyaena; species Hyaena hyaena. The sequence goes on from NW_024081484.1 coordinate 61,144, forward strand.
ATGCTCAATACTCAAGAGATTCTTTGTTTTTGGAAAGATCCAGAAATTGATTTTTAAAAGAGACCCCGAGGTAATCTGCCACAAGTGATCTTGAGAAACCCTGGCAAAGACAATTATGTTCCTGATGTAGAATAAACTACTACAGGTCAAAGGAAAAACTTATTTTTCTTCTCCTCACAAGGGAAAAAATCAGTTTCTAAATGCCATCATTTACCATCAGGAAACTATTTTTTTTTATTACCTTTAAACATCAGAACCCACCTAGGGAGAGTTAGAGTGATATATTTTCTCAAGGACAGATCCAATCTTTGGTAATATTATCTGCTTGGGGAGACGCCTAGATGCGGCTTTAGAAGCCATCCAGGTAGACTCTGAGAGGCTAGACTCTGAGAGGTTCGTTGATAACTCCACGAAAGGACATTATAAGTGCTACCATAAAGAGAACAAGCATCTGAACTCAAAGCTCTATGGTGAGGTATCAGGCAATAATTAAAGAAACTCTAAACACACCTCATCAACAAAGGGTGGTGTGCTGCCTGGACTCTAGCTTGGATGCAGGCATAGGGATCCTCTGCCAAATGATGCCCTTGAGCATCAGGCTCCCTCTGTCTCTTTCACTGATGTCTAGTAATTTTCATTATGTTCTCCTCTCATCATATACCTCTCTCACCTTTTAAAGGTGAAAAGAAAAATTAATTCCTAGATCTATGAAACACAGAGAAACACAGGTAATAAGACATGAATACTAGTGTACCTTTAAGCCCCAGAGTAAACCCACAATATTGTTACCAACATAAATACTTTTAAGATGCCCAAGTAGTTGAAGCAATGCTTAGACCACTGATTTCCGATACTGATGTACTGATATGCATAAGCACAATAGCTTAAAATCTCTCAATGGTTACTGTGAACCTATCAAAATCAAAACTGAATCATTTTCTTTTAGATAAAATTTAATATATATTAAATATAGCTTGAGAAATACCTGCTAGTCAAACTGTCATCCAAAGGTACCTTAATCCAAGAAAGATTATAAATAAATAATCTACATACAGAACAATTAATAACTATAAAAAACCAAAATCAGCAGAATTTAAGTCACTCATACCATGAAAGCAGTATTTAAGTTAACAGTTCTGAGTCCATGAAATTGCTCATTTTCTCCTAGTGTTTCCACCCAATATAGACTGTATTAGTCAGATCTAGACTGTGGAGAGCTGTTGCCTCAATGCCAGCAAGTCAAATGAATTGTACTATGTGTTCTATAGATCAGATTCTACCTTGGTGATTCTGCCGCCATTAATCAGAAAACAGAGGAGTTGGAAATGGATCATACAAATTATCTACTCTGGCCCCTATTCTCTCACAGAGAATGAAACCATGACTCAAGAGATTTGATTACTTCAATCTGGATCACCCAGATGGTTCATGTTGATGAAGAACTATAAGCCAGGTTATATATAATCCAGCTCTTAAGGAAATTGAAACTAAACACTAGGATTCCATACAAGGGTAAAAATAATGTAATTATATGTTGAAATAATATTCAAGACAATTAGACACAACAGGATGCGAAAATGACTTTGAGGAGATTGGGATGTACTGACATTTGTGAGGAACTATTTCTCTCTTTTTTGTAAAATTTTCTTTTTTTTTTTTTAATGTTTTATTTTTGAGAGAGATAGAGACAGCATGAGCAGGGGAGGGTCAGAGAGAGAGGGAGATACAGAATCTGAAGCAGGCTCCAGGCTCTGAGCTAGCTGTCAGCACAAAGCCCAATGCGGGGCTCGAACCCACAAACCGTGAAATCATGACCTGAGGCGAAGTTGGACGCTTTAACCTACTAAGCCACCCAGGTGCCCTTGGAACTATTCCTCTTAAGAGACACATAGCATATCCCTATAATAAAGATCTGCATATTCTTCTCTTTCTGCTTTGCATTCAGAGAGACTATATTTTAAAATAGTAAGATTCTGGAGAGTTTTGCTTCCTCACAATAAATACAAATGTGAAATAATCACATAGAAATAAGAATACCTGGGGACTGAAATCACTCCTGCTCCTGGTTTAGTAGGACTGCACCTCATTTTCACAGCAGTTGATCGGCCATTAACACAAGACGTTGTAGTTGTAGAAGACCTATTGCAGGGCAAATGTCATTTTACAGAACAGACAGGACATACATCACAAAAACATAAGTATCCTGTGTATAACTCCCCCTATACTCTATGAAAGAATGAAAAAGAAAAATGTGTCCAAGTTCATAAATTAAGAATTTTAATACAAACTGAGGCTCATTTACTTTCAATGCCTATGAAAAGTTGATGATTTTCTCAGGTAAAGTAATAAGCTATCATCAAGGTGGTTAGCAAATTTACTATGATTATAATCAAAGATATAATCAAAAAAACTTTTTAAGGGAAGCGAGGTGATATCTACTTTTGTTGATGTTGAGGTGTGTGAATTACAAATACTGTCTAGACAATGAAGTAGACATTTTATTGCCTGATTTAAAAGAATATATACATAGATAGAAGATAGACAGATAGATTGACAGATAGATGATAGATAGATATCAGAGCTTATATAACACTTGCAAAATATTTCATGTTTCCTACTTTATACTCAGTCTTTCATTTGCAAACTAATCATTGATTATCTGTTAACTATAAGCTACTATGCAAGGCATCCTGAAGGGACATTCCTTTGATTAAACCTGTCAAGCGAAGCAGCATCTTCACTTACTTATAAAAGAAATGCACATCTGGCATTTGGCTAGGTGAAACTGGGAACATATCTTCTTTTATATTAATATTTTGCAATGTGGTTTCAACTGTCACTCCTAGATAACAATAAAAAAAGAAGCTATTAAGCAATATAGGAAACTTAGGTTTATTTAGTTTCTGTGTATCTGAATAGAAAACAGCTTTACTTTAACACTATCATTTTATCAGAAATACTGTATTAAATTAATACATTGATGGTAAGACTAAGCTCTTTCTAAGCTCTGCAGAATAAAAAACAATGTACTCTCTTGCTATTATTTTGTTTAAGTCACTTCACTTACTTGGGTCTTATGTCCTAATTTGTAAAATGCATGAAATAATTGAGATGATCTCTAAAACCCCTTCCAGCTCTAACATTTCAATAACCTACCAATATTAATATTCTCAGCTTCTGCTGGGTTTTGTAGAACAAGCTGGGCTATTTTGCTAATATAGCTTTTCACTCAATATAGACATATTGGAGAAAACAAAAATATTTGTGTCCTAAAATAACTCCAAAACTTGTTTAATCTAAAAGTCAGGCATTTTTCCCATTCCTTACAGGCAAAATGGGCGAGCGCCAAAATGCAAGCAAGAACAGCAGACATGGACTTCTGATGCTGAGCACAAGCTTGGTAACTGACCTTGGTGCTGAAAATTAAAGCTAAATTCCTCTGGAGTCTATAGCAATGGTCATGTCTGCTATACATTAGAATCATCTAAGAAGCTTGTGAGATTGTTATGTTGTTAAAGGTTTTATCACCATACCAGAGATTCTAATGAACTTGATCCCTAAAACTCACTGAGAGGTCATTCTTCAAACTTTCCTATACCTTCCAGTCCACAAAAACAGAAAGGGAAGGTAGAGAATAAAACTCAGCACATTCACTGATGCTAAGTGTCACCAGCTTACTTTAGGACAAGAAATGATTATGAAAACTGGTGGTAAATATTATGATTTATATTTACACTTTTTTGTTTACTATTCTTTTGCTTATAGTTTTGGTTTCCAAACTTATTTTGCTTCTTAAATTCCCAGAGAATTTGATGAAAGGCACAGACTTTCAAAAAACACCTTATCACATATGAGTTAATACGTAAATTCAGAAGATACTTGTACTCTCTTAGATTGATCAACAGATCTCAATTGCAGGAACTTTTTAACCATGTTACAAAGTGATGATTTAAAATTACTTTTGCCCTTCATCATCTATGGCAAATACCAACACAGTGACAAGTTATCAGTATCGTAATTTTACAATAACTGCATGCATGCATATAGGAACCAGATGAAGCTTACCTAAAAACGTATCTGCCAGAATGATGGACTGTGATGATAAGGCTGCTCGAAAACCCTTACTCTCAGAAGGAATAATAGTTGACTGGCATACATATGCTCCTACCAAATTCGTGTAATCATCTGACCCTGCCACCATTTCCTTGACTGTAAAGTCTGTTATATTGTTGGTACAAAGAGCCATCTTCTTCCCCTAGGAAAACAAAGTCATTTGTTTTACTGAAGAGGTTTTACTGAAGAGTCATTCTCTAAAGTGGATCTCAGAGAGCTAAGGACTCTAGTAGAGCAGTGGCTCTCTCCTCACTGCAGAGGTTCTGCTTTCAGTGGTACAGTGTGGGGCCCAGGCACCAGCATTTTTTTTAAAAAAGCTCTTGAGGAATTCCAATGTTTAACCAGGGTTGAGAGTCTTTTAAGTTATAATGAATAGACATTCAAGACTACACTGCTTATCCAACTACAAGAATCGTTTACACTGATGAAAGCCAACTAATTTAAAGAACTAAAACTCATCTATGATACCTTTGATTCATCAAATAAGAATGCATTCAAAGAAATCAGATAACTTTGAGTGAAGGTTTTAATGCCAAAGAAGAAGTCTTGCTCTTCCTTCTCCTTTACTGGCCTATTGTGATAGAAAGGTAACGTGAAGGCTGAAGGAGAAAGCATAAAAGCCATATTGCAGCAAAATCCTAGGACACCACCTAAGTTCTTAATAGTTGATCACTACCAGTGTCTTTGTTCAATGATGTGTAACTACTCAACTACACGATAAGTTGAAGACAACATATGGGTTTACTTTTTTAATCATTTAACAGTTGAAATATATAATTTATAAAGTTATAAGGCTATTTAAATATACTATAGTCCCACTGCAAATGACTATAGCTTTCTCTAAAATTTCTATGAAGAACATACAGAAGGAAAAAGGAACATGATTTTATTGATCTTGGATATAGAGTAAGCACACATGGGCATAAAGAAAAGAATACATACTTATCTTTCTTAATGCAGCTAGCAATCCAAATTTACAAATTTTCTCCCTTCACCAAGCTTTCTCACAATACCGGTACAATATATTTTTACTAAGCTTAAATTAAATGGTTGAAGCCAAGAAGAGGAAAACTATGGAAAAGATCAGAGAGAAATTACTGAGGAAAGAAAGGAAAACAACAATGAAAGGACTGAGGACCAAAGGGAAAGAAAGAGAAAGAGGACAGAGAAGAAGAAGGAAAAGATGGAAGGCAAGAGAGTGGTAACACAGGCATGAGAACAAAAAGGGTAATACACAATGTACCTAATCTCATTCACTGCTCCAGTCACTATTTAACATAACAGGTATTATTTATTTGTTGAATGAACTGAGTAACTGAACAATCAAGTGTATTTAATCACTTCCTGTAAAATCAGGACAGGACAAACAACATACCACGTAACATTTACAGATCTTTTTGTCTGAAAACATCTGTGGTCATCAGATCTCTTTTTATTTCCTTTACACAAAGTTTGGCACAGCATCTCATAATGAAGACCACTGGAGATACCAAAGTGAGTATGGAAAGAAACATGGAGGAAATGCCTTATTATAATTTCACCTTTGCTAAAGATGTATACATATAAATATTTTCCCACCACAACCTCACAGATCTATAAAAATACTGGGCATATAGTCCTGCAACTTTTCCATCACCAGCATTAATTGAGGTTCTTCTTCTTCCCACAGGAAAGTAAGATCCCATTATTTATGAGCAGACACTACCTGATCAAGTGTCATTTGCCCCTGCTTACCTTTTTTTTTTATTGTTGAATAAACTTCCTCTTGGAAGTCTTTTTCTTTTTAAAATGGACAATATAAAAAAACCATAAAATTTTCTAGAACCAAAACTGCCTGACTAAAAAATAGGTGGGATTGACAAGTCTGACCCATTTCTACAAACCTGAAAGATCCTTAAAGTACCTACACCATAACTCCAAGCTTTGGGGTTCAGTTGGCTAGATAAGTGTTTTGATGGATGGAGAACCACACAAGGTTGGCCCTGCTGGAGAAAGCTGCCAGCCTAGTAGGAGGCAACACAGGATTTAAGCAATCACAACTTAGTTACTGACATCTGACTGTTAGTTTCCATAGAGATTTTATTGGGCCATAAACATAGAAAATATCAATCCAGTCAAAGCTGAAATATAGCCCCATCTTACTTTGACAGCCAGAACTCACCTCATGCCCACACAAACTAATATTGAAGAAATGGAAGTATTTTGTTCCTTTGGAGGTAAAGCTGGGTCCATTCATTAACGAGCCCACGCTGCTGAGGTTGCTGAAGTCATAGTGCAAACTCTGATTTTCTTTCTCATGGTGGAAAAAGCAGTCACTATAGCAAACTGAGTGGTCCTTTGATTAAAGATTAAAGAAATTAAAAAATGTATAGCAGAAAAGAAAATATTAGCTGCTATGAAAGACGTGTTTCAAAAAAATCCTAAGTTTGAGAACTCTTTCAGCAATTTTGTCTTAGTTATATTTTATCATATGAATATAGAGAATTTCCAAGCACTAATTAGATTTTCCTAGGCAGAGTTCAGGAAAAGTCAGCATTTTTTAAAGGTGAGAATAAAGTTATTCTCTAACTAGTTTCTTGTAGAAAGGCATTTTAATAAATAGCCACAAGTCCCTGGAACACCAGTGTCAGCATACAGTAAAACTACTTTCTCTTTCACCCAAAAATGGCATCAACCTTAGCCCTTAAAATGCTCTAAGATATACTTGCTCTTCTCCATCCACTTCTATGTCCAGCCTACAGAGGTAGTTTACTTGCTCCACCTTTACAGAAGACTCAAAATATCAATTTTAATGTTTTTGGAAGACCTTCTTATTTGGGTGCTTCCCTTAGTATTTTATGCCCCTAGGAACTAGGAGTCTCACGGCACATGTTAAGTGCTTAGTACACGTAAGAGCAGAAAAAAACACAAAAAAGAATGAAAAAGCCATTTCTACATCGCAACTGTGTAGTTCCTGGAGAAATATTCAAGGAAATCTCTGAGTTTCTTTATGAAGGTGTCTTTCCTGGGAAACTAAATTACATGCTCACTCACCTGAGTGCTTCTACTCCCAGGCCCACATGGAATACAAGCCTCCTTGCCATAGACCTGATGTATGGACAGGTAGGTGTCAGGTGGACACTCCTTGCACTGGTTGGTTTCTTTCTCAATGTAGTGGCCTGGGGGGCAGGGGACACACGATGAGCCCGACTGTTCAGAACCGAGGGCACAGGCACGGCATGAGGACGCCACCCCATCAACTGCATTAGTGGCAGTGATAGAATAAATCTTCACCATGTCATTGATGAACCGTCTATTCTAAAAAGAGAGCAGAAAGTAATGACTTCTGCCTTGGGGCTTAGTGGTAAAACCAGATTGCTTTGTGTTGATATCTCTAAAACAACTAAGCAAGGGGTCCCAGGTGAACAGTTTCTAAGTGACAAGGGGTTAATATTATTTCTTCTCAGTTCTATTTTAAAAAACAATCTTAGGTCTTAACACTAGAAGCTAAATTCCACAGTAATGGAGTTCCAAGAGTTTAGCCACAATGGCTGTAAGATCTGTCATAATTGTACAAACTCAGGCATCTTTACAGGCTTTACATCTGGATGAACTGGTATGGTTTAACTTAGGAACAACTCTATCTCCCATCATTGTTTATTCAGATATCAGCCCAAGTGTAATGATAGAATAGGATGTTTGGAATGTGGCAGGTGGAAAAGCTTTAGACAAGGGAATAGTCTTGGAAGACGAGGACTCTGGTCCTCACCCGAACACTAACTGTGTAATACTGATGCCATCACACCACCCTTGAGGACTTTGTTTCTCTCTCTAATCCTTTCCCTAACCTACGACTGATTTCCACCAAAAGGGTGCATTGTAGAGAGCAAAACTTGGGCCTAACTATACTTTTCCTTCTTCTGATACTGCATCAATGAAGATCTAGTTCTCATTAGGTAATGGGCACCACTTTATCAGTAGACAGCAATGCTACCCGAGGCAACTTAATGCTTTTTGTCTGGGGTAAAGAAAAAAAGTTGAGGAAGCATTCTATAGCACATTCATGCCTCGCTATGGTCATCTAAACACTTGTCAAGAACAATTAGAGTCAGGTAACATCTGGGAATAAGTTCCCCTTTGAAAGCCTGAAGAGAAAAGAGAGAATGTTCGGCATTTGCTACCCCAACTTTCAGTGGTTTACCTGGTTTTCACCTTGGATAGGTCACATGTATGGAGATTCACTAAAATAACAGTCCTGCTACTATTGAAACATACAATGGCATTTACGTAGGGGAGAAATAAGGACTACGCTAGCAAGAAAAGTAAAAGAGAATAAATAATTCTGTGTGTTAACTCACTCATGTGTACATACGCACTCTCCAGGCTGTGAAAGGAGACATAACTACAATGAAATAATAAACTAACACCAGGTGTGGCTCCTGGAAATATGTCCGATCACTCAGACAAAAAGGAAGATAGTCGCCTGCCTTCTCAAAGTCTCAGAAAGCTTTAACAGTATGTTTTTAAATAAGTACAAATTTAGATTTTCTTTCTCTTAAGCTTTTAACAAGCTCAGTGGAGAACAATCCAAAGATATATTGTGTTATTCAACTGCATACATTCTTGCTCTCAATATATGTATATACCATGTTTATACAAATCAACTCCATAACCAAATGACTGATTCCACATCAATAAAAAACTAAGTATTTTCCTCTAGGAGATTTGAATGATCATTTTGTATGAATTTCCATTGGGAGCATCATCTTTTTGTTGAAAAAAAATGCTTTGGAACTTACATCTTGGCCCTGATTAGTTCTCTGGAATGCCCATGTAAATGTGAATGTTGCATTCTTGAAGATGATGTGGGTATAAGCTTGTTTTTCTTTGGTTCCACCCCATGATTCCACCACATTGGTACTTTTTCTATTAATATCCTAAAATATGGTACAAAAACATAAGCAAAAAAGGCATAAACTCAATGTGGATATACATCTGTATACATAACAAATATGTGTTTGTATTTATAGTAATCCCTGTAGAGCTAATGAATATTTATCTGGAGGGCACGTAACACCAGAACTCCCAAAACCACGCTTCAAGTCTACACAAGCACTTACTAACTTATTAATTACAATTTTTCAACCACATAATCAATATAACCTAAAAGAGGTCTCAAATTGTAGTATATTTAAGAGACAGAGAGAGAGAGAGAGAGAGTGTGTGTGTGTGTGTGTGTGTGTGTGTGTGTATGTGCGCGCGCGCGCATGCACGCGCCTATGATGCATGTGACTCTAGCTTAGGAAATACACTTAGAAGGAAAAATGTGGGGCACCTGGGTGGCTCAGTCAGTTAAGCATCCAACTTCGACCCACATCATGATCTCATGGTTCATGGGTTTGAGCCCTGCATCAGGCTCTGTGCTGACAGCTAGCTAAGAGCCTGCAGCCTGTTTCGGATTCTGTGTCTCCCTCTCTCTCTGACCCTCCCCTGCTCAGGCTCTCTCTCTCTCTCTCTCTCTCTCTCTCTCTCTCTCAGAAATAAAACATTTAAGAAAAAAAAGAAGGGAAAACGTAATTCCTCAAACTTCTCACAGTAAACTTCTAGGTCTCTGATAGAACAGCAAGGTTTTCCATGTTTATCTTTTTCTTTGAGAGATTCTGCCAGGCAGCTCTTGCACAGAAATTATAAGTTTCCCCTGGACTATACTTCCAGGGTTCCCCCAAGTACAGACTAACCAGAACATTATTTTATGTTCATGAAACCTCCTCCTGCTTAAACTTGAATTCTAAAGGATAATTTTGTATATTTCATTTCTGATTTCCTTAGCTAATTTCAATATTTAGAGTATTATACAAATATGTGACATTTCAACAAATATGCTGTCATTAACGTGGTTAGAAAACAAATATAGTAAGTCAACCAATGTAACATGCACCTAATTAATTTGAAGTGAATTAACCCTGAATTTTCTAATTAGTGTTCACTGCAGAAACTCTAACAGAGGGCTTAGAAATTTGGAGGCACTTCTGTAATTTGCAATGTGACAATACAGTGGCATGAGCTTAAACTATGTCTTTTTCTTTCTATGACATAAACATAGGAGTGAAACATAAAGTAATCAAATATGGTACAAAGAGATATGTCTTGAGGTCACGCCCCAGAGAGGAATAACAGAATGTGCTTGTCATACATACATTGCAGAGTTCCCCAGCTTACTAAACAACCACACCAGCATACGTACCCTTCCTAAAAGGAGTCTGTGCTTTGTTAAACATTATCTTTCTAGATGCTTAACTTACTGCATTATTCCAAATAATACCATCTTACCTTTGTCAAAACACTACATGATTCTGACAGCATTTCTCTATGCTATTTAATTGGTATCACAAAAAATCCTGTGAGAAAACCAAATCTAACAGAGAGGAAAAAAACGAACAGATTCTGCTATGAGCTAAAAACTCAAAGGTTGACTTACGAAAATAAATACCTGTGATCCCTACCCTCAAGAGTGCTTGGCCAGGTGAGAGAGATAAAAACATCAATACAGTCATATAATTAAAAATAGAGTTTTCTTGAAGGGTTTTAGGAGCACAATGGAGAGAGTAGCTATTTTTACTTAAAGGATTAAGAGAAAGCTTCCCAGAAGAAGTGAAGTTTGAGCAAGCCTTGAATTATCAGTGAGAGTTCACCAGAAAAAAGAGGAAAAGGAAGAATGTCATTCTGGCTTACAGTGTCAAGGCATGACAAGTGAAGTACAGGGTGTTCCTCTAACAAATTCAGGGTGATTACAGAGGTGTGACTAGTAATAACAGTAGGCTTGGTAACAGAAGAAGGTGGTCAAAGAGTACAAAAAGCCTTACAGGTGCCATGCTAAGCAATTTTAAGTGAATTCAGAAGCGAGTAGTTCTTAAACCTTAGTTTACGTTAGGACCACTCTCACGGCTGGCTAAAATACAGATTTAGTCTCATTACAACTAGGAAGAGGCTCAGAAATCTACATTTCTAGCAAATTCTCAGGTGATGCTGGTCCAGGGACCATACTTTAATAATCATTGCCATAGGCAGTAAAAAATATTACCAAAGAAAAGTAGGTAGATTTGTTGTGGAGGCTTCTAGTAGTATTTGTATGTTTATAAAGATAATTTTGATAGCAGCATATATGAGAGAATTGGGGAAAAAAGAATAGAGACTGCTGTTGAGAAATAATGGGAGTTCGGATTTCAGCAATGGTATCAAGCATGAAGAGGAATTAAAGGGTTAAAGAAATCGGCAAAGCTGGGAATTGATTTATTGGTTATTTGTGGTGTAATAAATGGATCTTCTTTTACTATTACGAAGTCAGTTTTTCTTTTTTCAGAACAAAATAGTCTGCCTTCCTTTAAGCTGGTAGTAATCACAAACATTTAAGTCTTCATCTTGTATATATTGTAGGAAATTGTTAATAGACTGTTAACGAGCTGCTAAAAGACTACTGGGAAAAGAGCAAAAACAAATCATGTCTATGAAGTCACTACTTACAGTGCTAAAATCCTAGCCAACAACCTGCTAATAGCCACTTGAGGTCTTAATAAATTTTGTGTTGCTACTTTTCTCAACCTAAGACTTGAAATATATGGGCACCTAGAAAAAATAGGCAAAATTAGAACATGCACATAGTATAGTCCTTTATCTACATTTATCAAATTTAACAATGAAGAGTTTTCTTTCTTCCTGATGCCTTATGCTCTCATTATTTTCTACCTTCACTTTATTAATACAGGTTTTTCCCTCCTGATGGTTTGAAGTACTGAATGGTTATTAGAGGTGACTTTTTCATTGTGCTGGTGGCATATTTTTAGGAAGGAATTTTTACCAGATTAATATTTCCTGACTTTTGTCAATTGCCCAAGCCCCCTCAGTCTTTCCCATGTAGAACACAAGCTTTTTGTGGCCTACACTGCACATTCCTTAGTGACTTCTTTAAACATTTTTTTAAATGTTTATTATTTTTGAGAGAGACTGTGAGCAGGGGAGGGGCAGAGAGAGAGGGAGATACAGAATCCCAAGCAGGCTCCAGGGTCTGAGCTGTCAGCACAGAGCCCAATGTGGGGCTGGAATTCACGAACCTAGAGATCATGACCTGAGCTGAAGTCGGAAGTCAGAAGCTCAACCGACTGATCCACTCAGGTGTCCCCAGACATTTTTTAATTTTTTGGAAGGACCTAAGAATTGGAAGGAAAATGGAATTCTCATCCCAATTTGCATAAATGAATTGACTCTTGAAAGAAAACACTAAGCTTAGAAGCCACCTTTGAAAGCCCCTCTTTCACTTACCACCATGAAATACAGAACGCAGTCAGCCGAACAGAGAGTCTCAAAGACAAATGTTATTCTTCCGAGTTCAGAACCCATGGCTCCAGTCATAGATGTTGGTGGTCTATATGACAGATTAAAATCACAATATTTATAGTATTTTCTAAATACAGTATGGAACTAAACTAAGTCACTTTTTCTATTAAGCTGAAAGCATGCTCATCTCTTCTTTTAATCAATGGCTGCCCGCAGCCACAACTTCTTCCTCCCTCAATCTCTGCATGCCCACACCATTCCAGTAAGGGGTCTATACAACCATAGTAAATGGTTGAATCTCCTGGTATAAATACTAAGCTTCAACATGGGGAACTAAGCCAAATGGGATAAAACTGAGAGACAAATAAATATATAAACCAAAGGATACTCCCACAAACTACTTGTGGGTCTTAGACCTCTTCATGAAGAATCCAAGAATCATGGTCATTACAACATTTGGCTAGAAAAACTTTCAGCTTCATCTAAACAATATACAATAATTATACTTTTTCAATCACCAATTCCAAAGATATTCTTAAATGTAATACATTATCCTATAACAACCTATTTGCTAAGTCCATCACAATTTAAGTATATTTTATGAAGGCAGTCATACTTCATCTATTTTTATAGGGAAACAGGCATGAGGATTCATAAAGAAGGGAATCAGAATTGGTTTTCCTTACTTAAATCCTGGGATATGCAAGTTTAAGATCAGGTAATCATTATCTGAACCTCCAGCCCCACTCTGGATATGATCTCCAGCCACCTCCCATCCTAGAAATGAGATAAGGCATCTTTATCAGTAAAAATTCCATTAATGATTCCCAACAACCTTTTTAAATAAGGCTTTAAAAAAAGGACCACTGGTGTTTACGTTCCAAGTTAGAAATACTCTAAAAGAATTCCTTATTTTTACACTGCAGTTGTAAATTGCACGCAGAGGTAGACTCCTAAATACCAATAAAGACATTCCATATGATTCCCCAGGAAGAATCAAGTAATGCATATTTTTGTATAGAAGTTATTTAATGGGAAAAATAACAAGAGTTTTCTCAATTAGACTTTTTTTTTTTTTAACTAAAACAGATGGTCTTTATCCATTCTAATAAATTGAGATGGAAAATCTTAGTCTTCAGGTAACCAAGAGAAACTAAAAATGTCAAATTACTTAATGAAGATTTGGGGTCCGGAGTTCTTTCTTATAGTTTACTGTTATTATTGTTCCCTAATTTAAAACTCCTATTGTGCATTCATTCACTTATTTATTTACTCAAGCAGCATTCACCGATTGCCAGAACAATGCAGCTGGGGTAGAAAGACGAGACTGGTTCTACACTCACTGAGGAGTCAGGAGAATACAAGAGAGAAAGGCACATGCTAACAACTGTCAACAGTATAGTTGGAGCTGCACATAGAAGGTGATGGAAGGTCTGTCCTCTGCACAGAAACAATCAATATACCATAGGCTTAAAGGGGCCTATTAAATAAGAAAAGGAGAAGTATCCACACATACCATTATTTACTTGTTTTCAGAAATCCTATTTATATTTATTATAAAATTTTAAAAGCTACAGAAAAACTTAGAAATGAAAATTAAATGTACTTTCAATAAAATAAATAAAACCAGTGTTAACATTTTGAGGAGTTTCTTTTCATTACCTTTTGATGCACACATTTTTACATCACTGAGCTCTTACTGTTGATAACATTTTGTGCCATGGTTTTATATGCTAACATTATTGCATATGCATTTTTATCCATAAATACTTCACCAACATATTTATGACTGAATTAATGGTGTATCATGTAGACAGACATAATTAATATCCATAATTTACCAAACCATACTACTGGATTTATCTTTATTATTTTTTTTAAGTTTATTTATTTTGAGAGAGAGAGAAAAGGAGACAGAGAATCCCAGCAGGCTCTGCACTGACACTGCAGAGCCCAACATGGAGCTCAAACCCACCAACTGTGAGATCATGACCTGAGCCAAAGTCAAGAGTTGGGCATTTAAGCAACTGAGCCACTCAGGTGTCCCTGGACTTACCTCCTTTTGACCACACATTGACTTTAACCATTTTGGTTGTTTTTACCTTTTAACTAGTATAAATGATACTATAATAATAAACTTATTTTTGGTAAAGTTTTTCTGTATTTTTCTAGAAGAGAATCTCAGTAAAAGAATTACTAGGTTAAATAAATATATTTTTAAACCCATGTTTTGTGCTGTTACTGTGATTTGGAAAGCAATGCATGCCAAGGAGGTATGTTTATTAAATATGGTAAAACCCACAGGGCACTGGGGGCTCATCTGACTCTTGATTTCAGCTCAGGTCATGAACTCATGGTTTACAAGATTGAGCCCCGTGTCGGGCTCCATGCTGACAGCACTGAGCCTGCTTGGGATTCTCTCTCTCCTCTCTCTGCCTCCTGCCCTCACTCACATTTGCATGTTCTCTATCAAAATAAATAAACATTTTAAATAAATAAAGTAAACCTAAATGGAAAAAATGAAATAATTCATATTTCCTTGAAACTTCCCACTTCCAATTTATGGCTTCTTAACATTTCAGTGTCTTTCTTTTCAACCATTTTTCTAGTGCACATTTTTAACACACATTAGATTTTACTACTCTATTCTCTGACTTTGTAATTAGCACTGTCTTCTGATTTTTCTCATTACCATTATATTAAAAACATTTCTCCATCTAATTTTAATGATTCAACAATACGTTGTATGCTTAGAACATAATTTTATTTAACCATATCCCATTGTTGAAAATTTAGTTTGTTTTCTCCTAAGTAACACTAACGTTAACATATTTTCCCAAAATTTCTCTCTTTACATCTTCACAGTGTTTTGCTGGTATAAATTCCCAGAAAGAGAATGAATGGGTTGGAGAATAGGAACATTCAAAATTCTTGAAATACTATCAGATTGTATTCCATTTGACTGCCATTTTTAATGCTTGTATAACATTTCATCTGATTAGTGCAGCATAACTTTCATAAACATCCTCTATTGCCAGATATTTAAACTATTTCAAATTCTGTTATTACAGAAAATGCTCTATGATCACCTTCATGGATAAACAGCAACTTGTCTCCAACTAAGGGTAACACTTCGGCAAACTTCCAACACATGAAGATTGTTCTGCAACTGTGTAAAATTCAGACTGATAAGACATGAATCTCAAAGCACTCCAAGCCCTACAGTCAAGCTGCTCAAAGCACGTCTTTGTGAACCCCATGACTGGCTGACTACGTCATGAAACGCTCTTCTTGGCCTCTTGCTTAGGCCCCCATTCTTTTCAGTGCTACTCCTCTCAAAGCCGGATACCAAACTATCCAGGCACAAAAATATACATCACCTTTTTATCTTTATTTTTGTACTGCATTTTTCACATCACTACTTGCCATTCTAATATCACATACTAATACAGCAGAGATATCTATTTCTCAAATTAATAATGGCCTATATCTGAAAATTAGCAAAAATTTAAATTTTAGCCTCTAAGTAAAGGAGGGAATAGTGGCTACTGAGTCGTGTCAGGAGAGCTAGACTAAGTTCTCTAAAAGATCAAATAAAAGTTCCAGATAATCTTTACTAGTAAGGAAATAAATACACACACACACACACACACACACACACACACACACACACAAACACACACACACACACCACAACTATCTATGCTTTCATGAAATCATTCAATTATTTGGCCTTCCCATTTTATTTTTCCTTAGTAGGTCTTAACTTCCTCAACTTAGAAGTCACTCCTAGGATCAACATACACCCTCATGGTTGGGTAATAACTACTGCATTGTTTCTTCTTCTTAGGATAATTTCCTAGAAATAGGATTAGTAGTCAATAGAGTATTTCATAATGTTTAATATATATTGTCTTTCCTGTTCTCAATAATTTGTTTAACCATTATTCACAGATCTACTATTTTTCAATCTTTGTGTTCATGTGTTCACCTCACTTCCCACATCCCAAGTATATTTATTACAGATAGGCAGTGATTTAATACAGATGAAATTAAAAAGAACTTTTTTAATACAACAAAATATAATATGGAGAAAAAGTGAGATCATAAAAATTTCTAATGAGATGATAAAAGTAAAAGGATATATTTTGGTGTAAAACCCTATTATCTGTAACACCTACTCCAAGCACCAAGTTTAAAAATACACACGAGTGGGGCACATGGGTGGCTTAGTCAGTTGAGTGTCTGACTTTGGCTCAGGTCATGATCTCATGGTTTGTGAGTTCAAGCTCTGTATAGCGCTCAGTGCTGTCAGTGCAGAGCCCGCTTTGGAACTTCTGTCCCATTCTCATTCTCTCTCTCTCTCTCTCTCTCTCCCCCCTCTCCCCCACTTGCACTCTTTCAAAACTAAATAAACGTTAAACACACACACACAGACACACACACATACTGTTTGTCACTCATTCAACCAGCAAATATTGCAACAAATAGGTGGTAGCCTCTCTCAGGTCTTAAAATAGTAAAACAAATAATATTTAGCCATCATCTTGTGTAGTACTCTGTCACATTTTCAAATTTTCAGTAAATTGGTCTCATAACACTTTGTATACACAGTCACAGATTTCATAGGAAAGGGGAATTAGAGATGACTTCACCTCTCAACACGGCTCAGTGCTGAGCCAAGCTCAACCAATCCTGGCAGAAATGCTGTCATATTACTTCAAAATGGCAAATGACATAGGTTTTATTACATCCCTTGGTGATCTTATCTGGTATTTATAACCATAAATGATGATCATCAATATCTACTTCAAAGCTGACTCCAAAAAATGCATAATAGTTCATATTCTTACAGAAAAGTCAACTGACTATGACACCACATTTACTATTTTGATGTGAGGGCTGGAAGACACATAGCCAAGTGATAAGACTGACGTTCCTCATACCCATATTTAGCATGGTTTTTAGAGAGCTGAGTCCATGAGTCTCTATTAACTCAATATATTCACTAGGCAGATCGTGAACTCACCATTCATTCCGTCACACTTTGAATTCCCAACATTAAAGCAGGAAGTTTTCATGTTGCCAGGAAGGACATTCCACCATTTGTATTCAAACCCAAGTGCAGGTTCCATTCCCGCTGGACATGGCCTACATTCTACCAGAGATAACAGAAAAAAACAGTTACAATTAAACTGCATCTGGACATCTTCCTCTTCCTCTGTTCCAAGGCCTACTAAACTTTAATTACCACAAAGGCAAGTGGGAAGGAGAGATACTAGAGTGTCAATTCCCTTAAGATTTAATAATTTTCTCTAGGGATGCCTGGGTGGCTCATTTGGTTAAGTGTCCAACTTTGGCTCAGGTCATGATCTCCTGGTTCCTGAGTTTGAGCTCCGTGTCAGGCTCAGTGAGGTCAGCTCAGAGCCTAGAGCCTGCTTCAGATTCTGTATCTCCCTCTCTCTCTGACCCTCCCCTGCTCACGCTCTCGCTCTCTCTCCCTCTCTCTTGCTCTCTCTCAGGAAAAAAAAACAAAAAAACAAAAAAAAAACAAAAAAACCACAAGTCAATCAGACTCCTGAGTCCTTTTTTTTTTTAATTTTAAATGTTTTTTATTGATTTCTGAGAGAGACAGCATGAGCAGGGGAGGGTCAGAGAGAGAGGGAGGCACAGAATCTGAAACAGGCTCCAGGCTCTGAGGCTGTCAGCACAGAGCCTGTCGCCGGGCTCGAACCCATGAACCGCGAGATCTTGACCTGAGCCGAAGTTGGACACTTAACCGACTGAGCCACCCCGGCGCCCCTCCTGAGTCCTTCTTATGCTATCTATCGCAGACTCTAGAAAGTAAAATAGCACGGCTATATTCAAGTGAGATGACTACAACCGAAATGCACTGTAATTTTTGCCTATGAAAATTAAAAGAAACTGCACTACTTTCTCTATTATTTGACAAGCACTAAAACTTTCCCAACTGCACACTCTGAAACAATTTAGAGACAATTTTCACTGCCAAAATATCAAACAATTTTTGCTATTATTATAGCACAAAATGTGAATTAGAAGAGGTTATATCTTATGCTTGCATCAAATTACGTGTACACTCCTACGAGACAGGAGTGCTTATCCTTAATCAGTTAGTATGGTGGAATTTATTATCAAAATCACAGGCAGAGTCATCCCATTAAAAGAATATCACACATATTACACAAAATGCCCCTAGAAAGCTATCCTCGGTATGCTAAAGGTGCCCTCATCTCATAATTCATTATGATAATTCTCAACTCTCCTTCAATCTCTGTGAGATAAGTATGTTGTATAAAGAAGTCTTTCATAAAAACAGTTAACAAGGTCATAATAGTCCAGCAAGATTATTTTGCTAAAGGTCCACTTCTTGGACCAATTGGCATCCTACCCTTTGTTCCATCCGAAAACGTTCCAGGGGGGCAGGGATGGCAAGAAGATGATCCATTGTTATAAAAGCCTGGGTTGCAAGGTGGACAATCCTTCTTCTCTCCAGAAGGGGGCAACCTAATAGCATCTGTGAGATCCTCCCGGCAGATTTTGGGCTCTATCCACTTGTACATAATTTGCGTCTGAGGAAAAACAAAACAAAACAAAACTTGCAGGTGGTATAAAATTCTTTATTTGCTTTAAATTTCCAATAACAAAAATGTTAAACAGAAAGCCTAGGAAGAATCAAATAGTGAAAGAATAGAAAGGCCAGCAGAAAAGAGAAAAACCTTTGGCAGAACAATGACTGTTACTTCCAAATGTTTTCATTATGAGCTACAGGTGGCCTTACCTCATTCATACAGCACATTCTTCATCATGGAATTCCTCTTTCAAATATAGACACATGATTATAACCCCTATTCTTCTAGCTACTCAGTCACTTTATTCCATAACTGACATATGTTTCTATGCAGAGACTACTATTTCCTTTAAAAAAATTTTTTTTTTGTTTTTATTTTTGAGAGAGAGGGAGAGAGACAGGGTGCGAGTGGGGAAGGGACAGAGAAAGAGAGACACGGAGTCTGAAGCAGGCGCCAGGCTCTGAGCTGTCGGCACAGCTCACTCACATACTCAAACTCGGCTCAAACTCACAAACTGTGAGATCATGACCTGAGCCAAAGTCAGACGCTTAACAGACTGAGCCACCCAGGTGCCCTGAGACTATTATTTTCATTTGGAGATCTCCACGACCCTCTTCCTTTCCCTCGCCCCTGGCACATAACACCATGCCTAGCACAATGTGATCATAAAAGAACAGGTTTTTCTTTTTTTTTTTTAAAGACTATGGCATTTTGCAAATACATGTGGCTACTCTCTGAATCTTTTTCAGTATCCTGATGTTAGTCTACAAGACTCATAGCTAAAATATTTCTAATTCTCGGCCCTCTTACAGGTGCTTCTAACATCAGGGTTAAGACCGCCTCTACTTTAACAGACAGTAATCTTTTAGACCTCATCCTCTCGTATTCTCTCTCACACATACATACACATTAAACAACACAAAACACAACAAAATAGCTGTAACTCAGCCAAACCCAGAAAGCTGTGATTATAAAATTACTCTCACTTTGAAACCAGAAAGATTAAATGCGTTAGCCATTTCACAAACAAAATCAATATGCTCAGTAAAGGAAAAAAAAAAGGTATTCTAAATGCAAAGAGAAAAATAATTTCTTTCATAACTATAGTTTTTAAAAAGAGGCTCAGTTTCTTTCAATAGGCATATAATCCAGTGAATCTTTCTCTTTTAAAACAATTCTTTGCAGTAAGAAGTCTAATACTGAAGCTGGAGAAACAAAATTAAAGGCACTTCTCTATAGCTATTTCCAGTTAATAGAAAATTATATATAGTACACCCTTCAGACCACTCAATTTTACTCTCAAGCATGCTCTTACGGAAGAGCAAATTACCTGATCTGAAGAAGGATGCTTAAGAAAAAAGGTTTAAAAGGTAGTTGTCTCAACAGAATTATAAATAATGTGTTTTTCCTTTTACAACGCTCTCTCCTTGCATTCATGTTATGGCCCACATCATGATACAGTCTAACCAGCCACCGCACCCATCTGCCTCCCTCTTTCCATCTGGAAAGTGATGGCCGCTCCTGCTGAAGCTTCCTCAACAGCTAACACAATAAAGTAGATTCTGCATCCAGCAGGGGTTCTCCACTCCCCTGAAAAAGTCCGTCTAAAATTCTGAGAATCTAAGCAAATGAAATATTATTTTGTTTTCTTTTAAATATTTTATTTATTTTTGAGAGAAACATAGAGACAGCATGAGCAGGGGAGGGTCAGAGAGAGAGGAAGACACAGAATCCGAAGCAGGCTCCAGGCTCTGAGCTAGCTGTCAGCACAGAGCCCGACGCGGGGCTCGAACCCATGAACCGTGAGATCATGACCTGAGCTGAAGTCGGACGCTTAACCGATTGAGCCACCCAGGCGCCCCAGTGAAATATTATTTTGGAGAGATTGTCTTTTTAGAATTCTGGCTCAGCAAGTATAGAAAACAAATTTCCAACCCAATCAATTCACAAATTTGCTGATTTATTTGGACATTAATTAAAATCCCACTGTGTTAGGTCTGAGCTACAGCACTGTTGAAAATAGGTGGTTCCCACGTGTGAGTGGGAGTGGGCTGGTGCTAAGCTGAACGCTCGCACGGATTTTGGGGGCTCGCCTCGTAATCTTCCCCACCACTTTTGGAGGTCAGTATTATTACCCTCAAGTTCATTAATGAGGAAGCTGTGGATAAAAGCCGTGAAGCAAGTTGCCCAAGAATTAGACACGGCTAGTTAACAGTAAAGTAACACTAGTCAGGAAAAGCCAGTTGGGTTAGGGTAAAAATAGTAAACTACTCAAATATGTTTTTGACCAAGTCAACTGACCACATGAATTTCAATCCAAGTACAATAAATGTTTAAAAATTAGAAAATGTGTAGGGTTAGGGTTAGGATAAAAAGAAAATTAGAAAATGTGCACCATCTTTAAACTTAAACATTGAGAAGCCATATTTCAAATGCTCTATAGTAAAAGCTTTGTTTACAGAGCCTCTTGCTTCACATGGCAGATTGATCCTATGCCTCCCTTTCTAATGGGGACAGATGCTCTCAAGTGGAGTTGACTGGGGAAAGATAATAATTAATATAAATGATACTTAGCGCCAGATGGCTCACAGTACAGGTGAAAAATCAACAATCAACTCATTCTTTGGCAAGTTGGGATAAAATTATGAAATATATTATGAAACTAAAAAAAACCCTCATAAAACAAAACTTAGCAGATTGTCAGTAAGATTAGAGAAGATCTATAGTGTACGACTATATTTATATAAAGCAGGAATAAAATACTTTTTAGAGGAACACATGGAGGTATCAATTCTCACGTCAAAATAAAATTCGAGACTGGAAAGAGTAAATTTAGACAAATTTTGAGACTGGATTTGTCCACAGTTGTCAACTTTCTTCCTGCAAGTGTCCCTGTACAGAAGCACCAAGGCTTTGTAGACTGGCTGAATTCATTCGCTAAATGTCATGAGCTTTAAAATTCTATCAACCACTACTCCACCCTACCTGTCCTGTGCTCCATGATGTTCTAACTTGTATCTTCCCAAACAGGCAGTCTATCACTGCCTTCCCACCTTCTCCAATCCTCGATCTTTTCCAGTAGTGGGACACTGGGTCCTCATCACTTTGTCTCTCCAACATGCCCATATCATTCTGCCAAGTTGTGTCCATCCCCTCCTTCAAAGCCATGCTCTAAATTCATATCAAGTAAAATTTCATGAGAGTCTTTAAAATATTTTTCTCAACATCCACATGTGCTTCCACCATGTCCCCAGCTCACCCATCTACATATCAGCATTCGCCTAAATTCCTTTTCTATGAAAGTTCTACTGTTTTCAGTTTTCCCTTGTGGTTACCTCCTTGTCCTCTTTCTAAATTATCAAAGCTTGGGTCCTCTTCTTCTTTTATGTGGAAGACACTACGGGGGTTGAACATTGTACTGGACGTTCTAGCCCTGGCTTTAGAAAATGTTCTAAAATTAAATTGGGGTGAAAACACTAAAAACACTGAACTAAAGCTTTAAATGGATACATTGTTTGAAATGAGAATTACATCTCAATAAAGCTGTTGAAAAATATTTTAAAGAAGACTATCATGTAATTTTATTTTATAGAAATTTAAAACTCTTTAAACACTGAGAAATGCCATGGTCTTTTCTCATCATCCTAATTCAGCAACACAGTTTCCAGGAAGAACTGTAGGAACAAAGGCAGTTATAAAACCCGTATCCCTTTATACCCTATTTTTTAATGCCCCCTACATCTTACCCTTGCTATATAATTCACAAGTACTGTGTAAGAGACATTGAGCATTTGGAATAACTTAGAACACTGAAGTTCACTGCAGGGCAAAGAAAGTACTAGACAAATTCCATCAATTTCCGAGCTTCAGGGATGACTAAGTTGCACAGTCTAGTGTCCCTTCTCAAGAAAGGCTCCTTCTGAAACATCCCACCCTGCAGGGCACCCTTCTTACCCTGGCAACAATCGCCCTCTATGACAAAACATGCTGCTCCAGAACTGAGCAGCTCTGCTCCTTAGAACAGTATGTGTCAATGGAATTTGCCTTCTATAAAGTCACCCAACTTCTGCCTTATGGAATAATACAGAAAAGTCTATTTCTTTATTTCTATGACTTCCCTTCTCATGCTTTAGCTCAGTATTTAGGAAGTTTTCATTAAGTACCTAGGAGACATAGTACCTGTGGGGAATTTAAATATTAATAAGACAAATTAGCAGCTACAGTCTAAAAGTGATTAGGCAGGTTCACAAACTTCTATAATATATTTAAAAAGAGAAGAAAAGAAAATACTTGAATAGGATACAAAAGCATTGTTTCAGAAACAAACATGATTAGGATTAGAATTCCAGCCTTAAAACTTACTGGCTCTGGCTACCTATAACCTTATGGAAATTACTTTCACCTCACCAACCTTCAGTTTTCTCATCTACAAACTGGATATAGTAATGTTTCAATTGCATAGCTCTTGAGAAAAATAATTAGGGGCAATGTTAGAAGACACATGCATGCACAGAGTGAGTGTAAATTTGTAAATTACACATTATGTAAATGACAGGTGCTTCTGCTACTAATACCATCATTTCTATTACTGTCATTACTGTCACCACCATCATTTTGAAGAGAAACATGAAATATCATGGATATTCAAAGGAAAGAGATCAAATCTCTTTGGGACAAGTAGAAAATGTCAGAAAGATGGTCAAAATTCCTTTGTCCCGTGGTGTCTTTTCTTCAACCTGAAAAAAATATTTTCAGCAACTTCAACTATACTTCATATCAAATAGTTTAATATCCTGGCCCCTCTACTTTAGATTTTGCCCATTTTGTCAAAATTATTTCGAGCCCTCTGCCACAAGCAGAACTCTCTAATTGTGCCGATCATTCATTTACTTACTAATTCTGTCATTTATTAATTCATTCAAAACATGCTTCATTATCTTCTATGTTCCAGGGACTCAACTAGGGATGGAGATGTTTTCTTTTGAAGTGATTAAGAACACATTTCTGTCTACAGGAAGCTGAGAGTCTGGTGAAGGAAACAGTCATCTTTACAAGAACTGTATTTGCAGTAAGATGAACTGATACCAAAATGCTAGCAAACTTTCTATGACCACTATGAAACTATCAGGAGAGGTATGTAAAAAATTATGTGGGAGTTCCCAGTATATCAAGACAATCTTGCCATGACTATTCATGTTATTTAAGAGTAGAAGAGTTCTGTGAAACTGCACCGAATCGCTCTCTTTTTATTGTGGTAAGAGACACCATCTTTTCCTCTTTAGGAACTGACTTGTGTGACACTGAGAGGAAACGGGAGTTACAAGTCCCAGCCACAGGGATCAGCCAGTCAATGAAGCTGTCCAACCACAGTATCCCATGCTACTGGACGAAATGGCTGGTGTGAAGTTGCCTCGTGATTCAAGGGGGACTCATAAGAGTCTTTTCTGAAACTTTGGTCAGTGCCTCCCCCTGATCAAAAGCTGTGAGGATGATAGTGGAGAAGCCAGCAGGCATCTGGTACCACAGGAACGAGCTTGCCTCCGAAGGAAACCAAAACATACAAGAATTCCAATGAGAAGAGGAAGAGAAAAATGTCTTGATAAAGCTGTTTGCTCTATCCTGACTTCCAAGTCACATGAGCCTCCTGCCCTCATCCACCCACCCCAAATGCTAAAAAGTATGTTTTAATTTCATCAACAGGACTGTCAATCATCTCCAAGTGTGGAACCAAACTGACACTTTGCAGCCATTCAGGAGAATGGAGTATGACATCCCATGGCCAGGGCAGGGGAGGGAATTACCATTTACCCTGAAATAAAAGATCCTCCCCCCAAAAAAACATTACTCTCTCTAGCTCTGGTACCCAAAATAAATAAAAGTTTAAGCCTTGTCTATAAGTGGTTGACTCCCTAGCAAAATCATCTTACCCCTCTAACTCCGGCAAGCAGATCTGAGACAGCCTTCATGGATAGGATAAACAAATGAGTGACTTGTTTTTCAACTAGGTACCTACTTAATTGAAAATTAAGTATCCATCACATTCTTGGGATGTTTTTAAATGTCTGTTGCATTTTTTTATTCCATAAGCCAGGTTCTAAGTTTGGATTCTTTTTGAAATATTTTTATCAAGTTAATGTTTTCTCTTTTCTAAATATTTTTATATCTGAGGCTTTAACACAAATAAATGCTGACTTTGCTAATTTGAGCTCACTGCTCAAGCAAAGTGAGGTCTCTCTAAATTTCACTTCTGTCATTTTCCCCAGCTTTAATGATTTACAGTTCAACACACTCATTGCTAATATCCTCATGCAAGTTGAGGATTTTTAAATCAAATGTTGAAAATAACTCATACGTACTCATATCTTCTTGGTATGAATTTGAATATATATAATTACTTTTGCTAATTTATATTCCTACAGGCAATACATGATACCAACTATGCTACTAGTTGATATCAACTACACTCCTAGTTGATGTCCATTTATTAAGTCAGACATTTTACATATAGCTCCTCAATTAGCCATATATCCTCTTAAACAGATCATTTAGTCCACAATTCCCTATCTTAGCCATTGGGAGATAAGAGAAACTGGTTCAAATATGCTGATAAACATTAAAAAATGGCTTCTCTCAATAATTACCTGGCCATTAGCAAGGTCCAGATTGTTTAAGTTCAAATCTCAAGCACTGAATCTGTGCATGGGCTTGTATGCAGCCACATTGAGTATATCTCAATATATGTAAAAAGTGGGCTCATACACAAAAATTTCAGGTTAACTCACCACTATGAAACCTCCCTCCTCTCACATGAGCCTCTGTCATTAGATGGAGCTAATGTGACCCCCTACCCACATCCCCCGACTCAAGTCTCACTCCTACCTCCATGCTCCTTCCTACATCAGATCCTCACCAATCTGCTCCTTTTCTCAAAATGCTCTTCTTCCATACGTGGGCCCAAGCTTTCAGACAGTTCTGAAGCCTTTCCAGGCTAGGTCAGATCCCCATAAAACTCAGACTTCTCTTTCTGTAGCACTAATCACAACTGGAAATAACAAATTTTTTTTGACAGACTATATCTATTCCACTGAAATCCAGACCAGTGGTTCTCAAACTGCGGAGATCCTAGACCAGCAGAGTAAGAATTACCTGGGAACTTCTTAGAAATATAAATTCTCTTGGGGCAGCTGGGTGGCTCAGTCAGTGGAGCATCCAACTCTAGGTTTTGGCTCAGGTCACGGTCTCACGGTTTCATGAGTTTGAGCCTAGTGTCAGGCTCTGTGCTGACAGCGTGGAGCCTGCTTGGGATTCTCTCTCTCTCTCTCTCTCTCTCTCTCTCTCTTTCTCCCCAACGACCAAAAATAAACAAATAAATGTTAAAAAAAATAAGTAAATAAATTTAAAAAGTAATATAAATTCTCAGGTCCCACCCAAAATCTGCTGAAACAGAAAATCTGGGACAGGAACCTCGAGGTGAGTCAGATGCACACAAGAAACTGACAACCACTGCTCTACAATCTATGAAGACATTTGTCTTCTTCTTCTGCCTGTCCTTGGCTCTGCCCTCATCACCCAGCACTCTGTATTAACCAGTGCTCAGTAAAGATTCACTGAATAAATGAATGAATGAATGAATGAATGAATAGGCATCCCACATTTTCCATGATGTTAATGAGAGTCTCTCAATCAGGATTAGAATAGTTTCAGTTACTAATTAAAATATTTCTGAAAAACGTTCCATATTGGAGGGAAGCAATCAAATAACTGAACTTCAGAGTGAATATAGAAACCTGCAACGTTTCTGTGTCACCTAAATTATCATGCTCAAAAGTCTGTATACATCAGTAGCTGCTTCCTTTGAGGATCCTCTCCAAGCAAGAGGAAAATAAGATCAAAGAGAGTATGACAGAACAAAAAGAGCCACAGTCATTGAATGACCTGAAAATATCATGAAACCACCAGCAAATCACCAGACTGAATCAAGTAAGAATAAAATAACTTTTTATTTTTTAAATACTTTATTTATTTATTTTGAGAGAGAGAGCACAAGTGTGCAGGTGCAGGCAGGGGAGGGGCAGCGAGGGGAGCCCAATGCAGTGGCTCAAACACATGAACCGTGAGATCAAGACCTGAGCCAAAATCCAGAGTTGGACGCTTAACCAACTGAGCTACTCAGGTGCCACTAACATACCTTTTTAAAGGCGAAACCAGAACAAATGGAAATGTTGAAACAAAACAAAAAAAGAAAAAAATCAAATTCACATGTGTCATCTTTGTTTCCCCACTATATCTGTTAATTAAGTTTCTCTTGGTTTTTGTTTACTTCTGAAGCAAGACACATTTATCTTGAAATAAGTCTCAAATCACTTTTTAAAGACTCACTGAGTTTATGGAGTGCTAGTACAGTGTGTTGTTCTACACTGAGAACATGTTCAGGAGTTACCCAGACTCAACAAAAAATGCAATTTGTGTCAATGTGTGAACACAACATGCCTGTGGGAGCATTTGTGTGCATAGATGCACGTGTGTGCATGCGCGAGAGCGCATGCATGTGTGTTCCGTGCACTCAACATTTAATGTATGACTTTACTTCCTTTAGGCCTAGGTCAACTAAATCTTGTCACACTATTCACTGATGTAATAAAAACAGGACTTTTATATATTTTCATTATAGCAAGACTAGAACCACTCGTATATTAGATCTCATTCACTTAAGCTTCAGTATTGCTGAATCCGTGATTACTACATACAATAGACCAAATTCAATTCACCTTACTTAAAGTTTAGCTTTAAAATGTTTAGCTAAGTACCTTTATTTCAAATTACTTTCAACCCACCTTAGTGCCTCTCTACATGTATTTTCTAAATGGAAATACCCCTTCTTTGACCACTATATAGGGTCATCAAGATCTTACTTTATAACTCCTAATTTAAGGGCTGTTTGAGTTACTGTCCTTATTAAAAATAATATATATACTTTTAATTGTTAAAATTTTCCACTAATTTAGGGGTGCCTGGATAGCTCAGTTGGTTGAGCGTCTGACTCTTGATTTTGATTCAGGTCATGATTTTGCAGTTAATGGAATCAAGCCCTATGTTGGGCTCTGCTGTGACAGCACAGAGCCTGCTTGGGATTCTCTCTCTGCCCCCTGCCCTACTCATTCTCTCTCTCTCAAAACAAATAAACTTTAAAAAAATTTTTCAACTCATTTAAACTGGCCTTCCCTTGAATTATTCTGAGTCAGTAATGGCTCCCCTGTAAGTACTAGAATGTGCTTGGTCTTAAGTATTCAAAAGTCAATTCTTAAAATAATTTTATGACTAAGGGTAAGATTAATAATAATATAAATATAAAAAGTACAGACTAGAAACTAAGGATACAAAATTAACAACAAAAGCAATACTGACACCCATGTCTTTTCTCCAAACTAGGTCAAGAAATTAAATGCAACTGGGGCACCCGGGTGTCTCAGTCTGTCGAGCATCAGACTCTAGATTTTGGCTCAGGTCATGATCCCAGGGTCGTGGGATTGAGCCCCACATCAGGATCTGAACTGAGCGTGGAGCCTGCTTAAGATATTCTCTCTCTCAACTCTAGATGCTGGCGAGGATGTGGAGAAACGGGCACCCTCCTACACTGTTGGTGGGAATGTAAACTGGTACAGCCCCTCTGGAAAACAGTGTGGAGTTTCCTCAGGAAACTAACAATAGAACTCCCCTATGACCCAGCAATAGCACTGCTAGGAATTTACCCAAGGGATACAGAAATGCTGAGGCATAGGAGCACATGTACCCCAATGTTCATAGCAGCACTCTCCACAATAGCTAAAACATGGAAAGAGCCTAAGT